>NC_091319.1:12905669-13068169 GCF_038502225.1 Cherax quadricarinatus | reverse complement strand
ACAGGTATGAGAAACTTCCTGCAGGAGGTTCAGTGGGACAGAGAAATGGTAGGAAAATCAGTAAACGAGATGATGGAATATGTGGCAACAAAGTGCAAGGAGGCAGAGGAAAGTTTTGTTCCCAAGGGAAACAGAAATAATAGGAAGACCAAAACGAGTCCTTGGTTTACCCGAAGGTGTAGGGAGGCAAAAACTAAGTGCAACAGAGAATGGAAAAGGTACAGGAGGCATAGGACCCAGGAAAACAAGGAGATTAGTAGAAGAGCCAGAAACGAGTATGCACAGATAAGGAGGGAGGCCCAGCGACAGTATGAAAACGACATAGCATCGAAAGTCAAATCTGACCCGAAACTGCTGTATAGCCACATTAGGAGGAAGACAACAGTCAAGGACCAGGTGATAAGGCTGAGGAAAGAAGGTGGAGAACTCACAAGAAACGACCAAGAGGTATGCGAGGAGCTCAACACGAGATTTAAGGAAGTATTTACAGTAGAGACAGGAAGGACTCTGGGGGAAGAGACCAGATGGGGACACCAGCAAGGAATACACCAACAAGTGTTGGACGACATACATACAGATGAGGAGGAGGTGAAGAAACTGCTAAGGGACATCGATACCTCAAAGGCAATGGGACCGGACAACATCTCCCCGTGGGTCCTTAGAGAGGGAGCAGATATGTTGTGCGTGCCACTTACCACAATCTTCAACACATCCCTGGAAACTGGGCAACTACCTGAGGTATGGAAGACGGCAAATGTAGTTCCCATTTTTAAAAAAGGAGACAGAAAAGAGGCACTAAACTATAGACCTGTGTCATTGACGTGTATAGTATGCAAAGTTATGGAGAAGATTATCAGGAGGAGAGTGGTGGAGCACCTGGAACGAAACAGGAGTATAAATGCCAACCAGCACGGATTCACGGAAGGCAAATCCTGTGTCACAAACCTTCTGGAGTTTTATGATAAAATAACAGAAGTAAGACAAGAGAGAGAGAGGTGGGTTGATTGCATCTTCTTGGACTGCAAGAAGGCCTTTGACACAGTTCCTCACAAGAGATTAGTGCAGAAGCTAGAGCATCAGGCGCATATAACAGGAAGGGCACTGCAATGGATCAGAGAATACCTGACAGTGAGGCAACAACGAGTCATGGTACGTAATGATGTATCACAGTGGGCACCTGTGACGAGCGGGGTCCCACAGGGGTCGGTCCTAGGACCAGTGCTATTTTTGGTATATGTGAACGACATGACGGAAGGGTTAGACTCAGAAGTGTCCCTGTTTGCAGATGATGTGAAGTTAATGAGGAGAATTAAATCTGATGAGGACCAGGCAGGACTTCAAAGAGACCTGGACAGACTGGACACCTGGTCCAGCAAATGGCTTCTCGAATTTAATCCTGCCAAATGCAAAGTCATGAAGATAGGGGAAGGGCACAGAAGACCACAGACAGAGTATAGGCTAGGTGGCCAAAGACTGCAAACCTCACTCAAGGAGAAAGATCTTGGGGTGAGTATAACACCGAGCATGTCTCCGGAAGCACACATCAATCAGATAACTGCTGCAGCATATGGGCGCCTGGCAAATCTGAGAACAGCATTCCGATACCTTAGTAAGGAATCATTCAAGACACTGTACACCGTGTATGTCAGGCCCATACTGGAGTATGCAGCACTTGTTTGGAACCCGCACTTGATAAAGCACGTCAAGAAATTAGAGAAAGTACAAAGGTTTGCGACAAGGTTAGTTCCAGAGCTAAGGGGAATGTCCTATGAAGAGAGATTAAGGGAAATCAGCCTGATGACACTGGAGGACAGGAGGGTCAGGGGAGACATGATAACGACATATAAAATACTGCGTGGAATAGACAAGGTGGACAAAGACAGGATGTTCCAGGGAGGGGACACAGAAACAAGAGGCCACAATTGGAAGTTGAAGACACAAATGAGTCAGAGAGATAGTAGGAAGTATTTCTTCAGTCATAGAGTTGTAAGGCAGTGGAATAGCCTAGAAAATGACGTAGTGGAGGCAGGAACCATACACAGTTTTAAGACGAGGTTTGATAAAGCTCATGGAGCGGGGAGAGAGAGGGCCTAGTAGCAACCGGTGAAGAGGCGGGGCCAGGAGCTAGGACTCGACCCCTGCAACCACAAATAGGTGAGTACAAATAGGTGAGTACACACACACACACACACACACACACACACACACACACACACACACACATACACAAACTCATACACACACACGCACACACACTCATATACACACACACACACACACATACACACACACACACTCATACTCACACACACACACACACACACACACACACACACACACACACACACACACACACACACACACACACACACACTCACACACTCATACACATACACACAAACACACACACACACACACACACACACACACACACACACACACACACACACACACACACACACACACACACACACACACACACACAAATGTCCTACGAGGAGAGGTTAAGGGAAATCAACCTGACGACACTGGAGGACAGGAGAGATAGGGGGGACATGATAACGACATACAAAATACTGAGAGGAATTGACAAGGTGGACAAAGACAGGATGTTCCAGAGATTGGACACAGTAACAAGGGGACACAGTTGGAAGCTGAAGACACAGATGAATCACAGGGATGTTAGGAAGTATTTCTTCAGCCACACAGTAGTCAGTAAGTGGAATAGTTTGGGAAGCGATGTAGTGGAGGCAGGATCCATACATAGCTTTAAGCAGAGGTATGATAAAGCTCACGGCTCAGGGAGAGTGACCTAGTAGCGATCAGTGAAGAGGCGGGGCCAGGAGCTCGGACTCGACCCCCGCAACCTCAACTAGGTGAGTACAACTAGGTGAGTACACACATACACACATGCACATATGTGGTAATGCTTTATTTACAGCTAGCAAAGTCAGAGTATTTCTCCAGAATGGTCTGTAATATACCACTGTGGATAAAATACTTAGCCATTTCTTGAACACTTCTGAGTGAGTTGTTTCTAAATTCATTAATTTTATCGCACTCCAGTACAGCACTGTGTCTTCCTTTGCAGATGACACCCGAATCTGCATGACAGTGTCATCCATTGCAGACACTGCAAGGCTCCAGGCGGACATCAACTAAATCTTTCAGTGGGCTGCAGAAAACAATATGAAATTTAACGATGAGAAATTTCAATTACTCAGATATGGCAAACACGAGGAAATTAAATCGTCATCAGAGTACAAAACAAATTCTGGCCACAAAATAGAGCGAACCACCAACGTCAAAGACCTGGGAGTGATCATGTCGGAGGATCTCACCTTCAAGGACCATAACATTGTATCAATCGCATCTCCTAGAAAAATGACAGGATGGATAATGAGAACCTTCAAAACGAGGGATGCCAAGCCCATGATGACACTCTTCAGGTCACTTGTTCTATCTAGGCTGGAATATTGCTGCACACTAACAGCACCTTTCAAGGCAGGTGAAATTGCTGACCTAGAAAATGTACAGAGAACCTTCACGGCACGCATAACGGAGATAAAACACCTCAATTACTGGGAGCGCTTGAGGTTCCTGAACCTGTATTCCCTGGAACGCAGGTGGGAGAGATACATGATTATACACCTGGAAAATCCTAGAGGGACTAGTACCGAACTTGCACACGAAAATCACTCACTACGAAAGCAAAAGACTTGGCAGACGATGCAACATCCCCCCAATGAAAAGCAGGGGTGTCACTAGCACGTTAAGAGACCATACAATAAGTGTCAGGGGCCCGAGACTGTTCAACTGCCTCCCAGCATACATAAGGGGGATTACCAACAGACCCCTGGCAGTCTTCAAGCTGGCACTGGACAAGCACCTAAAGTCTGTTCCTGATCAGCCGGGCTGTGGCTCGTACGTTGGTTTGCGTGCAGCCAGCAGTAACAGCCTGGTTGATCAGGCTCTGATCCACCAGGAGGCCTGGTCACAGACCGGGCCGCGGGGGCGTTGACCCCCGGAACTCTCTCCAGGTAAACTCCAGGAAGTTGTAGATCCATCTACCAACTTTTCCCATTATTCCTTTATCCCATATTTTGTGTGCTATTACACCATGGTTACACTTGTTGAAAGCGTTTGCAAAGTCTGTGTATACTACATCTGTATTTTGTTTATCCTCTACAGCATCCAGGACCTTGTCATAGTGGTCCAGTAGCTGGGACAGGCAGGAGCGACCTGCTCTAAACCCATGTTGCCCTGGGTTGTGTAACTGATGGGTATCTAGGTGGTTGGCTATCTTGCTTCTTAGAACCCTCTCAAAGATTTTTATGATATGGGATGTTAGTGTTATTGGTCTGTAGTTCTTTGCAATTGCTTTACTGCCACCTTTGTGGAGTTTTTAGTGTGTGTGTGGGATGATCCCTGTGCCCATGCTCCCTCTCCATAAAATGCTGAAGGCACGCGATAGGGGCTTCTTGCAATTCTTGATGAACACGGAGCTCCATGAGTCTGGGCCTGGGGCAGAGTGCATGGGCATGTCATTAATTGCCTCTTCAAAATCTTGTGGAGTTAGAATAATATCTGAGAGTTTTGGGATGACCAAATTTTGGGTTTCATTCATAAAGAATTCATTTGGATTGTCGATCCTTAGAGCGGGCAGTGGATCACTGAACACTGAGTATCTCACTCACTTTTTGGCTATCATCTGTGTATGTCCCATCCCACCTGAGCAGGGGCCCAATACTGGATGTTATTTTTTCCTTAGATTTGGTATAAGAGAAGAAGTTTTTTTTTTCAATTTCCTTTATGGCTTCTAGTTCTTCCTGTGATTCTTGTCTCCTATAAGATCCCTTCAACTTAAATTCGATATTTGCAATTTCATTGACTAGTGCCTCCCTTCATATTTCAGATATATTGACCCCACTCAGCAGCTCTGTGACTCTTCGTCTTCGTCTGTATAGGGAATGTCTCTCTCTTTCTAGCTTACATCTTCTCTTTCTTTTTCTTAATGGAATGTGTCTTGAGCAGATCTCTAGAACCACAGAATTCATTTTTTTCAAGGCAAATGTTCGGATCCGTGTTGTTTAGGATATCTTCCCAGCTTGTTTCATTTAGGATAAGGTTTACTTGATCCCATTGTATGTTTTTGTTACTGAAATTGAATTTCGTGAAGAGACCTTCATGACTGCTCACATTTTTGCTGGTCAGGAGCCCTGTGCATACATGTCTGTACCTCTACTTTGTTGTGATCTGAGTGAATTGTCTTTGATACAGTTATATTATCAATGAATAGTATAATGTGAGTAGTACTGTTTGTGGTGCATAATAACGTATGTTCATTACCTTTGTAACTTGCTCGGCTATCAAAACTTTGGGGCCCAGTCCCTGGACCCATTATGTACCTCTGGGTACATAATGGGGTGTATAATAAATATATTAAACTAACTTTCAGAGGATGCCAACTGTTTTACCTGGAGTATACCTGGAAAGAGTTTCGGGAATCAACGCCCCACGGTGTCAAGGTGAAATTTTACCTCATTATGTTTAGCAATAAGAGTATTGTTAATCATAATGTTTAGTTGGACATCACTTGCTCTGCTCCCTAACATAATATAGAAAGTTTTGTCAATGTTAAGTGTAAGTTTATTGATGGTCATCCAGGTCGATATTTTTACGAGCTCTTCATTAACAATAGTGTTGAGTAAGGTAAGATTAAGGTGGGAGATGACAAAAGTTGTGTCGTCAGCCAAGAGGGTCTAAGTTGTTGCTATACATATGGAAGGTCGTTGATGTATAAAAGGAAAAGTAGGGGGCATCAATGGGGGGGGAGGGGGTTGTCGCTCATTTGCTCAGAATAACTAAACACCTCAAATAATGTAGTTGAAGTTTTGGCAGTAAAGACTGAAAACCAAAAGCTTGTCATTGTGGGTGTATACAAGCCTCCGGATGCAACTTCCGAGCAATCCCAAGAACAGCTTTTGAAAATTGACCACTGTCTGGAAAATCTCCTAACTCGCGCTCCACACATCTTGCTTCTGGGAGATTTCAATTTGAGACACCTAAAATGGAGTAGTGTAGCAAATAATATTTTAGTAGAGATCACCCCAGGAGGCAGCTCAGACGAAAATTCACACACACACACACGAGCTATTAAATCTGCACCAAATTCACTTTAAACCAACAAAAACTAGAGCCTACAAGACTAGAGAAAACGCCGGACCTCATCTTCACTAACAACAACGATCTAATACGTAATATAACCGTATCAAAGACAATATACTCAGATCACAACATATTAGAGGTACAGACATGTATGTATAGGGCTCCTGACCAACAAAATGTTATCAGTCATGAGGGTGCCTTCACTAAATTCAACATCAGTAACAGAAACATACGATGGGAACAAGTTAATCATATCCTAAATGAAACAGGCTGGGAAGAAATTCTAAATAACACGGATCCGAACCTTTGCCTAGAAAAAATTAACTCTGTGGCACTTGAGGGCTGCTCAAGGCACATTCCATTAGGAAAAAGAAAGAGAAGATGTAAACTAGAAGGAGAGAGATGCTCCCTATATAGACGAAGGCAAAGAATCACAGAGCTGCTGAGAGGAGCCAATATATCTGAAATACGAAGGGAGGCACTGGTCAGAGAAATAGTAAATATCAAACTTAAGCTGAAGGAATCTTAGAGGAGACAAGAATCTCGGGAAGAACTAAAAGCCATAAAGGAAATTGAAAAAAATAAACAAAACACTTCTTCTCTTATGCCAAATCTAAGGGTAAAACAACATCCAGTATTGGGCCCCTGCTTAGGCGAGATGGGACCTACACATATAACATCAAAGAAGTGAGTGAGATACTAAAGTCCCAGTACGACTCAGTGTTCAGCGAGCCATTACCCAGACTAAAGGTAGACAATCTAAATGAATTCTTCATGACCGAGACCCAAAATTTAGTCATCTCAAAAATCTGATATTATCCTAACACCACAAGACTTTGAAAAGGCAATAAATGACATGCCCTTGCACTGTGCCCCAGGCCCAAACTCATGGAACTCCGAGTTCATCAAGAACTGCAAGAAGCCCCTGTCACGTGCCTTCAGCATTCTATGGAGAGGGAGCATGGACTCAGGGGCCATCCTACACTCACTAAAAACAACAGACATAGCCCCACTCTACAAAGGTGTCAGTAAAGCAATTGCAAAGAACTACAGACCGATAGCACTAACAGCTAAGAGCTTGTAAAAATATCGACCTGCATGATTGTTAATAAACTTATACTAAATATTGACAAAACCTTCTACATTATGTTTGGGAACAGAACAGGTGTTGCCCAGCTGAACATAACGACTGACAACACTCTTATTGCTAAACATAATGAGGGCAAATTCCTGGGCCTGCACCTTGATAGCAACCTTAGCCTGGTGGCTAAAGCTCCCGCTTCACACACGGAGGGCCCGGGTTCGATTCCCGGCGGGTGGAAACATTTCGACACGTTTCCTTACACCTGTTGTCCTGTTCACCTAGCAGCAAATAGGTACCTGGGTGTTAGTCGACTGGTGTGGGTCGCATCCTGGGGGACAAGATTAAGGACCCCAATGGAAATAAGTTAGACAGTCCTCGATGACGCACTGACTTTCTTGGGTTATCCTGGGTGGCTAACCCTCCGGGGTTAAAAATCCGAACGAAATCTTATCTTATCTTATCTTATCTTAATAACAAAAACTATCCAAAACAGTTGGAATCCTCTCCAAGATACATTACTACGCACAACAATCAGCCCTACTCACACTATACTATTCACTCATCTATCCCTACCTCACCTATGCTATTTGTGCATGGGGATCAACAGCAGCAACCCACCTAAAGCCAATAATAACACAACAGAAAGCCGCAGTAAGAATTATCACGCAATCCAGTGCCAGACAACACCCATCCCCCCCACCACTCTTCAAAGACCTAAACTTATTCACTGTACAGAACATTCATACCTACTACTGTGTAAACCTACATTAACAGAACCATAAATTCTAATATTAACCCTGAACTAAAACACTTTCCTGATAGTTGCAACAGGACCCACAGACACAATACCAGACAAAAATCTCTATGACATTCCTTGTGTCCGGCTAAACCTCTACAAAAATTCGATGTGCATAAAAGGGCCTAAAATCTGGAACTCCCTACCTGAAAACTCTAGAATCGCAGATTCAACCACCATTTTCAAAACTACCGTTAAAAAAACATCTTATCTCCCTAACACACCCCATCACCAGCTAAGCAAATGGAAACCGCCTAATTCTCTTTTTTTTTTCTTTGTATCACGAACACATCCAAAACAATAAAGTCTTACTCTCGTTATCTGTAATTCCTTCTAATTTACACTTACACTCACCCAAATGAATGTAAACATACAATTCCTAATATAGCTATTGCCTATTAAATCTTTAGTTAGTCTTATGTTTACCTAAGATCATCTTCCAATATGTATAAGCTTTAATAGACAAATCCAAGCCCATTCTAAATTTACCATTTGTAATATTGTTATATTTTTTGCACTACCTCACTATTATAAATCTAATTATGAGTAAGCCGTACTAGTACGGCTTATGCACCAGGGTTATTGGCATATAATCTAGTGATACCAGTGATTAGCAGAATACAGTGTTGTAGTAGCAACTAACCAGTATTATAATGGTACTTAGTGGAGTGGAGTGACTTTCATTAGTTTCTTTTTCTTGAAATACGAGACGTTACTGTGAATTTCATATAACCTGTAGTTACCAGCAGTCGAAATATACACAACGAGAAGCAATTATTACTACAGAAAAAGCGTCCTTCCTCCAAAATTTGCACCAGTCAACTATAGTGATAATATAGCATTTATTGTGGTGGAGACGGAAAAAAGAAAAAAAAAAAAAAAAAAAAAAAAAGAGAAAAGCCAGATACAGCGATTGATAAACAAGGAGGTGACCGTTCGTCATTGTAGGAGCTGCCAGATATCACCGGCTCTTCAACACGCAAGTTATACTTTTGTATCAGTCAAATCACATATTACTCGGGTAGATAATTTCCAGTAGATCCTTCATGTGTTAGCTCAAATCACCGACCAGTATGTTTTAAAATAAGTGACCCACTGATCAGAGCAGATCGTCTGGCCCGAACCCTTGCCTGGTCCGAACCCTTGACTGGTCCGAACCCGGGACTGGTTTCAAACAGTTTCGTTGGACAATAAAGCAGACTGTAAACGGATGGGGTTGTAGGCGCCCTATAAACACAAACATTAAAAATCAGGAACGTGACGGTAAGCTGTCCAATATACAAAAAGAGTTAGAAACAGAAATACAAATAGCTAGAGCTTCATTTAAGGTTATTAATAGAATTTTCAAGAGGTTGCTAGTAGAATTGCAGTAAATCAACCATTCAAATCATTATGAAGCCCTGTGTAGTCTGTGGTCAGTCAAACAAACGGGCTTCCACATGGATAAATTGTCATTTTTGTGGAAATTGGTGTCACGCCCCTTGTGCAGATATCCCAGAACTAGCTACAAGCAGTATTAAAACAGAGAAGTGTTTTTGGGTATGCTCAAATGAGGAAAAACTGTGGACTAAAATCACAAGGGTATTAAAAGAGGACAACATCAAAGCTGCTTTCATAGAAAACCTGGAAGCTTTCTACAACAGATGGGAACATAAAATGTCTGGGCTGAATGGTACTGCCCTTGATACTGGCCATGTAGTCATAAACTGTAAGGCTGGAGGTGATGTCCTGGTAGTCAGTAAATGTGGGGCTGATAGTGCTGTCCTGGGAGACAGTAATGGTGAAGCTGGAGGTGCTGTCCTGGGAGACAGTAATGGTGAAGCTGGAGGTGCTGTCCTGGGAGACAGTAATGGTGAAGCTGGAGGTGCTGTCCTGGGAGACAGTAATGGTGAAGCTGGAGGTGCTGTCCTGGGAGACAGAAATGGTGAAGCTGGAGATACTGTCCTGGGAGACAGAAATGGTGAAGCTGGAGGTGCTGTCCTGGGAGACAGAAATGGTGAAGCTGGAGATACTGTCCTGGGAGACAGTAATGGTGAAGCTGGAGGTGCTGTCCTGGGAGACAGAAATGGTGAAGCTGGAGATACTGTCCTGGGAGACAGAAATGGTGAAGCTGGAGATATTGTCCAGGGAGTCGGGAATTATACGCAGGAAGGAATACATATAAATGACCTCATAGGGGACAGGAGCCATAGTAGGGAAACAAGTGTAGTCAAAGATAAGATAAAACCAATATTGCAAACTAGAAATACCGCAGGAAATAGCAAACAAGAGGACTCCAATAGCAATAGTGAGGATAAATTACCAAAAACAACTGGTGGGAGCTCCATTGTTGGTGCTAGGGAGGATAGAAGTAAGACAGGGAAACATGCACCAACAGGGAATACAGTCACAGAAACCCAAGGCAAGCGGAAACCAAGACTGTGCACATACTATGCACTTGGTATCTGCTGGCATGGGAAATCTGGAAAAACAGATGGGACATGCAACTATGACCACCCTAGAAAATGCCATGCCCATATGAAAACAGGAAAATGCAAACTCCCTTCCTGTAAGCTTTTTCACCCTGAAATGTGTACCTCTTCAGTACAGGAAAGACTGTGCTATAACTTAAATTGCCAGGCATACCATCTAAAGGGGACAAAAAGATACAAAACATCCAGGCCAGGGGAAAACCTGGGTAGCCACAGCCACTCAAGAGGGAGAGGTTTTTTAGTGCCAGGAAGGAAAAAAAACTGGCAGGAAATGGCAGAAATCGTACACCAAATCCAGTCATTCCTGGAGTGGAACCACAGTCGATGGCCTCCACTCCAAACCAACAGATACAGATACTAATGCCGGAAAAAAAATCCCCCCCCAGTACCAACAATACCACCAGTCCGATAACATTCTTCTTTGCAAATATACAGGGTCTAAAGCCAGCTACAAACAACAAAATACCTTTCATCCGTGGACTGCTTGCAGAGGCAAAGGCAATGTTCGCGGCTTTCACTGAGACCCACATAAAGGATCACTTGGACAACGAAGTATGGATCCCAGGTTACAACCTATACAGATGTGACAGAGTGAACAGGCAAAAGGGGGGGGTTGGCCTGTACATTGCAGAGTCACTTGTTTGCACAGAACTGCTTAATGCCTCAAATGACGTAGTGGAAGTTTTAGCAGTAAAGGTCGAGAACCAAAACCTAGTCATTGTGGTAGTCTACAAGCCTCCGGATGCAACATCCCAGCAATTCCAGGAACAGCTGTTAAAAATTGACCACTGTCTGGAAAATCTTCCAGCTCCTGCACCCAACATCTTGCTCCTGGGGGATTTCAACTTAAGGCACCTAAAATGGAGGAATATAGCAAATAATATTGTTGCAGAAATAACACCAGGAGGCAGCTCTGATGAAAACTCACACTCACACGAGCTTTTAAATCTCTGCACAAAATTCAATTTAAACCAGCAAATAATAGAGCCTACAAGACTGGAGAATACACTAGACCTCATCTTCACTAACAATGATGATCTGATAAGAAATGTCACCATATCAAAAACAATATACTCAGATCACAACATAATTGAGGTTCAGACATGTATGCATGGAGCCCCAGACCGACAAAATGAGACTAGTCATGAGGGAGCATTCACCAAATTCAACTTCAATAACAAAAACATAAAGTGGGACCAAGTAAACCAAGTCCTAACCGATATAAGCTGGGAAGATATACTAAGCAACACAGACCCAAACTTATGCCTAGAACAGATTAACTCGGTGGCACTCGATGTATGCACAAGGCTTATTCCTCTAAGAAAAAGGAGGAGTAGATGTAAAATAGAAAGAGACAGGCGCTCCCTTTACAGGCGACGGAAAAGAATAACAGAGCGGCTAAAAGAGGTCAATATATCTGAAATGCGCAGGGAGACACTGGTCAGAGAAATAGCAAGCATCGAACTTAAGCTAAAAGAATCCTTTAGGAGTCAGGAATCGCGGGAAGAACTAAAAGCCATAAATGAAATCGAAAGAAACCCAAAGTATTTCTTCTCCTATGCCAAATCAAAATCGAGAACAACGTCCAGTATTGGGCCCCTACTTAAACAAGATGGGTCCTACACAGATGACAGCAAGGAAATGAGTGAGCTACTCAAGTCCCAATATGACTCAGTTTTTAGCAAGCCGCTAACCAGACTGAGAGTCGAAGACCAAAATGAATTTTTTATGAGAGAGCCACAAAATTTGACTAACACAAGCCTATCCGATGTTATCCTGACGCCAAATGACTTCGAACAGGCGATAAATGACATGCCCATGCACTCTGCCCCAGGGCCAGACTCATGGAACTCTGTGTTCATCAAGAACTGCAAGAAGCCCCTATCACGAGCCTTTTCCATCCTATGGAGAGGGAGCATGGACACGGGGGTCGTCCCTCAGTTACTAAAAACAACAGACATAGCCCCACTCCACAAAGGGGGCAGTAAAGCAACAGCAAAGAACTACAGACCAATAGCACTAACATCCCATATCATAAAAATCTTTGAAAGGGTCCTAAGAAGCAAGATCACCACCCATCTAGAAACCCATCAGTTACACAACCCAGGGCAACATGGGTTTAGAACAGGTCGCTCCTGTCTGTCTCAACTACTGGATCACTACGACAAGGTCCTAAATGCACTAGAAGACAAAAAGAATGCAGATGTAATATATACAGACTTTGCAAAAGCCTTCGACAAGTGTGACCATGGCGTAATAGCGCACAAAATGCGCGCTAAAGGAATAACAGGAAAAGTCGGTCGATGGATCTATAATTTCCTCACTAACAGAACACAGAGAGTAGTCGTCAACAGAGTAAAGTCCGAGGCAGCTACGGTGAAAAGCTCTGTCCCACAAGGCACAGTACTAGCTCCCATCTTGTTCCTCATCCTCATATCCGACATAGACAAGGATGTCAGCCACAGCACCGTGTCTTCCTTTGCAGATGACACCCGAATCTGCATGACAGTGTCTTCCATTGCAGACACTGCAAGGCTCCAGGCGGACATCAACCAAATCTTTCAGTGGGCTGCAGAAAACAATATGAAGTTCAACGATGAGAAATTTCAATTACTCAGATATGGTAAACATGAGGAAATTAAATCTTCATCAGAGTACAAAACAAATTCTGGCCACAAAATAGAGCGAAACACCAACGTCAAAGACCTAGGAGTGATTATGTCGGAGGATCTCACCTTCAAGGACCATAACATTGTATCAATCGCATCTGCTAGAAAAATGACAGGATGGATAATGAGAACCTTCAAAACTAGGGAGGCCAAGCCCATGATGACACTCTTCAGGTCACTTGTTCTATCTAGGCTGGAATATTGCTGCACTCTAACAGCACCTTTCAAGGCAGGTGAAATTGCCGACCTAGAAAATGTACAGAGAACTTTCACGGCGCGCATAACGGAGATAAAACACCTCAATTACTGGGAGCGCTTGAGGTTTCTAAACCTGTATTCCCTGGAACGCAGGAGGGAGAGATACATGATTATATACACCTGGAAAATCCTAGAGGGACTAGTACCAAACTTGCACACGAAAATCACTCACTACGAAAGCAAAAGACTTGGCAGACGATGCACCATCCCCCCAATGAAAAGCAGGGGTGTCACTAGCACGTTAAGAGACCATACAATAAGTGTCAGGGGCCCGAGACTGTTCAACTGCCTCCCAGCACACATAAGGGGGATTACCAACAGACCCCTGGCAGTCTTCAAGCTGGCACTGGACAAGCACCTAAAGACAGTTCCTGATCAGCCGGGCTGTGGCTCGTACGTTGGTTTGCGTGCAGCCAGCAGCAACAGCCTGGTTGATCAGGCGCTGATCCACCAGGAGGCCTGGTCACAGACCGGGCCGCGGGGGCGTTGACCCCCGAAACTCTCTCCAGGTAAACTCCAGGTAATACTAGAACGCCTAAATTCTAGCACCTTCAAATCTAGTGAGAGAAAGCTGGTAGGCCTACATATGAAAGAATGGGTCTATGTGGTCAGTGTGCACTGTATAAAAAAAATCCTGCAGCACACAGTGCATAATGAGAAAAAAAACCTCCGACCTTGTTTTTGGTTTAAAACAGCGACTTTGCACTGTATTTTCGTATGGTATTTATGGCTGTATTCTAGTTTTCCTGGTCTCATTTTATAGAATGGAAGACATATTACAGAAATTGATATGATTTTGATTGATTTCATAGTGAAAAGTACCTTGAAAATGAGCTCAAAGTAGCAGAAATGTTTGATTTTTACCAAATTTCAAAAGTAAACAAATCATGCCATGCATCCAATACACGTCAACTGGTGAGTCTAATATTCTTTCACAAGTGCACTGATATTATTTACACCATTTCTACACCATTTGTACACTAACAGTAAATCTTCTATTTTTTGTGAGAATAAAAATTCAAAGTGGAAAGCAAAAGAGATGTAAGAGAGGCCTGGGGACGTAGCTAATGAACAGAGAAAATGTTATTTTAGTGCCAGGAATGTCTGTCTTCCTTATTCTGGACCCTATTTGGAAATTGGCATCTTCTGAAATTTGTGTGAAATTGTCAAAATTGCCAATTTCACACAAATTTCTGGCCACTTTATTGGATACTTGAAATCGGTAAACGGGTGGTTTCTTGTACTCATTCGATAGGAAAAATGCAGTTCTAGCGAAATAGCGAAACTGATATGATTTTTGTCGACTAGTACACTGAAATTGGCCAAAATCAGGGCTCAAAGTGGGCGAAACCGCCGATGAGTCAACATCGTCGAGACTGCTAACTTCGCGAGAGCATAATTCCGTAAGTTTTCCATCAAATTTCATACTTTTGGTGTCATTATGATCGGGAAAAGATTCTCTATCATTTCATAAAAATATACTTTTTTTTCCAAAAAAATTTCGACCCTGAGAACGAGCTTAGGAGAGGGTCTCTTGACCCTGAAAGGGTTAAAATGTACTTTTCCTTAACCTATATGAATATAGAGTAAGAATTAGTATTAGTCTGCCAGAAATGCCTAGGCACGCTAGTGGCCTTCTTTGTAATTAATATCTTATAACATGTAAACCACACATTGTAAGCTTTACAAGAAAATGAACATTTTGATTTTGAACATCCCATATCATAAAAATCTTTGAAAATGTTCTAAGAAGCAAGATCGCTAACCACCTAGGTACCCATCAGTTACACGACCCAGGGCAACATGGGTTTAGAGGAAGTTTCTCCTGCCTGTCCCAGCTACTGGACCACTATGACAAGATCCTGAATGCTATAGAGGATAAACAAAATGCAGGTGTGGTACACAGACTTTACGAAAGCCTTCGACAAGTGTGACCACTGTGTAATAGCGCACAAAATGTTGGATAAAGAAATAACAGGAAAAGTCGGTAGACACATAGATCTATAACATCCTAATGAAACACAAAGAATAATAGTAAACAGAGTAAAGTCTGAGGCAGCTAATGTGAAAAGTTCTGTTCCACATGGCACAGTAATCGTTCCCATCCTATTCCTCATCTTCATATCTGACATAGAGACGTAATCCATAGCTCCGTGTCTTACTTTGTGGATGACACCCAAATTGCCATGACAGTGTCCGCCATCGAAGACACCGAAAGACTCCAAGGGAACATCAACCAAAATCTTCAAATGGGCCACTCAAAACAATATGAGTTCAATGAAGAGAAATTTCAACTACTCAGATATGGAAAACTTGAGGAAATTAAAACTGTATCAGAGTATATCACAAATTCTAACCATACAATAGAGCGAAAAAGTAATGTGAAGGACCTGAGAATGATAATGTTAGAGGATCTCACCTTCAAAGACCACAATAATGTATCTACCGCATCTCCTAGAAAAATGATAGGGTGGATAATGAGAACCTTCAAAACTAGAGATGCCAAGCCCATGATGATTCTCTTCAAATTGTTTGTTCTCTCTAGGCTGGATGGCTGCTGTACGGTAACTGTCCTCTTCAAGGCAGGCGAAATTGCTGACCTGGAGAGTGTACAAAGAACTTTCACGGCACACATAAGTACGATAAAGCACCTAAATTATTAGGAACAGTTGAAGTCTTTTCATTTGTATTCCCTGGAACACAGGCAAGATAGATGCATGATAATATACACTTGGAAAATCCTAGAGGGATTAGTACCAAACTTGCACACGAAAATCACTCCCAATGAAAGCAAAGGACTCGGCAGGCGATGCAACATTTCCCCAATGAAAAGAAGGGGCGCCACAAGTACACTGAGAGACAACACAACAAGTGTCAGGGGCCAAAGACTGTTCAACTGCCTCCCAGCATAAATAAGGGGGAGATTACCAATAGACCCCTGGCTGTCTTCAAGAAGGCACTGGATAGGTACCTGAAGTCAGTACCTGTCCAGCTGGGCTGTGGTTCATATGTCAATTTGCGTGCGGCCAGCAGTAACAGCCTGGTTCATCCGATCCTGGTCCACCACGAGGGCTGGTCTCAGACCGGGCCATGAGGGCGTTGACCCCCGAAATCCTCTCCAGGTATACTCCAGGTAAGGACGCTTCTCTGTGGTACGCCAGTGGCCAGAGGCCTTGTTGAGGAGGTTGTGTCCATAACAGAGACACATTGCTGTCTATTAGTAAGGTAATACTTAATATATGGCAGTGCATAGCCTCTTATACCGTAATGATCAAGTTTGTGAAGTAGAATGCTGTGGTCTACTGTATCAAAAGTTTTTCTTAGGTTGATAAAGAGTCCTAGTGGACATTCATTATTTTCGAGTGCTGTATAAAGCAGGTCTAGCATTTTTATTTTCTCTTTTTTTAAGTCTTTTTTTCTATTTTATTTCCCATTTTATTAGGTCTTTATTTTCTCTTTTATTTTCTTTTGTAAGGTCTTTATTTTCTCTATTATTTGGTCTTTATTTTCCCTTTTATTATCTCTTTATTTTGTTTTATTTTCTCTTTTATTAGGTGTGGAAAAATTTTAATTTTCCTAAATTCAACATGTGTAAATTTGAATAATATGATAATTGTGTATTAAAATGTGATGCTGATTTGACACTTCAAGAAATTTTGAGTGAAGGGGGGGGGGGGTGGAACAGCCGGAGGAGGAGGAGAGGAAGACGTCATAGTGAAAATACACCTGAGCACTGGTCTGTAAGTGGTGTAAAGCAATCCGGCATCATCGATGCCGTAATAGGGTGTTTTGGCCCGAATTTGTAATAGGAACTTGTGTTAATGTCCCCTGCTGAAGAATTGGGACAGGAAATTTGCGGGACCTCCAGAATTACGTGTGGATGGTGGAAAAACAGGAGACTACGCCATCATTCACACAGGGAAGTACGCCGTTGTCCTTTCATTTAGATTTTTTGCTGGCCAGTGTAGATTTCTATATGTTAGGTAGGCGTTGTGGCACGATCCAACTACAGTAATTAAATGATAAGTGGTAATACCAGGAGAGCATATCGAGGGTCTATGCCCCCACGGCCCAGTCTGTGACTAGGCCTCATGGTGGATCAGGGCCTGATCAACTAAGCTGTTACTGTTGGCTGCACGCAACCCGACGTATGAATCACAGCTCGGCTGGTCAGGTACTGATTTTAGGTGCCTGTCCAGCGCCTTCTTGAAGACAGCCAGGGGTCTATTGGTAATCCCCCTTATGTATGCTGGGAGGCAGTTGAACAGTCTTGGGCCCCTGACACTTACTGTGTTGTCTCTTATCGTGTTAGTGGCGCCCCTGCTTTTCACTGGGGGGATGTTGCATCGTCTGCCGAGTCTTGCTTTCATAGGAGTATACCTGGAGAGAGTTCCCTGGGGTCAACGCCCCCGCGGCCCAGTCTGTGACCAGGCCTCATGGTGGATCAGGGCCTGATCAACCAGGCTGTTACTGCTGGCCGTACACAATCCAATGTACGAGCCACAGCCCGGTTGATCAGGTACTGACTTTAGGTGCTTGTCCAGTGCCTGCTTGAAGACAACCAGGGGCCTATTGGTAATCCCCCATATGTATGCTGGGAGGCAGTTGAACAGTCTTGGGCCCCTGACATTTATTGTGTTGTCTCTTATCGTGCTAATGGCGCCCCTGCTTTTCATTGGGGAAATGTTGCATCGTCTGCCGAGTCTTTTGCTTTTGTAGGGAGTGATTTTCGTGTGCAAGTTTGGTACTAATCCCTCTAGGATTTTCCAAGTGTATATAATCATGCATCTCTCCCGCCTGCGTTCTGTGGAGTACAGGTTGAGGAACTTCAAGCATTCCCAGTAACTGAGGTGTTTTATCCCAGTTATGCGTGCCGTGAAGGTTCTCTGTACATTTTCTAGGTCAGCAATTTCACGTGCCTGTAAGGTGCTGTTAGTGTGCAGCCATATTCCAGCCTGGATAGAGCAAGCAACCTGAAGAGTGTCATCATGGGCTTGGCATCCCTAGTTTTGAAGGTTCTCGTTATCCATTCAATCATTTTTCTAGCAGATGTAGGAGATACATTGTTGTGGTATTTGAAAGTGAGGTCCTCTGACATTATCACTCGCAGGTCATTCACAGTTTTCGCTCTATTGTGTGGTTGGAATTTGTTTTATACTCCAATATAGTTTTAATTTCCTCAAGGTTCCCATATTGGAGTAATTGAAATTTCTCTTCATTGAACTTCATATTTTTTTTCTGCAGCCCATTTGAAGATTTGGTTGATGTCCGCTTGGAGTGTTGCAGCGTCTTTGATGGGGGACATCGTTATGCAAACTCGGGTGTCATCCGCAAAGCAAGACACGGTGCTGTGGCTTCTCTGTCAGATATGAGGATGAGGAACAGAATGGGAGCGAGTACTGTGCCTTGTGAAACAGCTTTTCACTGTAGCCGCCTTAGACCTTACTCAGTTTACTGTTACTCTTTGTGTTCTATTCGTTAAGAAGCTATAGATCCATTTACCAACCTTTCCCGTTATTCCTTTATCACACATTTTGTACGCTATTACACCATGGTCACACTTGTCGAAAGATTTCGCCGTCTGTGTATACTACATCTGCATTTTGTTTGTCCTCTAGAGCATCCAAACCTTGTCATAGTGATCCAGTAGTTGGGAGAGGCAGGAGAGGCCTGCTATAAACCCATTTTGCCCTGGGTTAACTCATGGGTATCTAGATGGGTGGCGATCTTGCTTCTTAGAATCCTTTCAAAGATTTTTATGTGCGGGTTATTTGTGTATTGTGTATTGTTCCAGTACAATATGGGGATACCTTCCTTGACCTCAGCAGCAAACCGAAATGAGTCTAGCTAATTTAATAGCTCTATTATGCATCACTGACCCATCCTTTGAACCGTATTCGAAAGATTACAAAGGCACAACCTCTTAGTATTCTTGTTATACGAATATATATGTAAATGATTTGCTAGATTGGATGGAATTCTATTCGTCTCCGCCTGCTGATGATATGACAGAAGGCGGCAAGCAACACGTGTGACAAGGTGCGGGTCGGCGTTGGTGTTTGGGTGGGGGTGTTGGAAACGGAGGGGAGTGGGTGTGCGCGAGTGTGAGAGGCGGTGGTGGATGGCTTGCAGCCAGAGTCACAGTGCCAGTAGTGGCCTCGCTTGGAGGCTGACGAGTGTCGTTTTACACCTCTCAAACCTTGCCACTAGTGACCAACTGAAGTACCTCCAACCTACGCATTTCTCAAACTTCAATGTGCAGTCTCATACTTGTTTGAACGATCAGATAACTAACATGCCAAAAAACAAACCATGATATCTTACTCAAAATTATTCAAAGTAGTTGACTAATAAAAAGTTAAATTGAGGCGAGTTCCGGGCAGACCGTCAAGGCAGGTAAGTTGAATGATGCCTCACACTCCCCCCACCCCCCAAAAAAAAATATGTATATATATATAAAATTATTAAAGTGAATGTGCTGGGAAAGTATACTAGTATGATATTAACACACATGCCACTTCTGCCAGGACCTGCGACCCCATAGGAGGGTAAAGTAGATGATAACGATGATAATAATAATAATTTACTATCATTATTATTATTGGAAAGATCTAAAACCGCAGTGGCCATACAGCGTCTGGGGAATGGGAAGTAATCAGCTTTCAGTTAAGGGAAAATGTAGCTCCAGTTTCCTGAATCGAGAGCCCTTCACCAGCTTCAAGGCCCCTCTTTTCCTGACTGGCACCAAGGTCCAAATATGGTCAGTAAAGCTAGCAGAATAAAGACAAGACGAGCTCTCAAGGAATCTCTCATTATTCTAAAGACTTCTTGCAAAATTCAAGGAGTTTCAAAGTTAAATGACCCATACGGATTTACTGCTTTTGCGGATATAAGAAGACTGTAATATTCAAGTTAAAGCATTTGCCAGGCAGGCTTATATATATATATATATATATATATATATATATATATATATATATATATATATATATATATATATATATATATATATATATAGATATAGATATATAGAGAGAGAGAGAGAGAGAGAGAGAGAGAGAGAGAGAGAGAGAGAGAGAGAGAGAGAGAGAGAGAGAGAGAGAGAGAGAGAGAGAGAGAGAGAGAGAGAGAGAGAGAAGAGAGAGAGAGAGAGCAAGGAATCGCCTTAATACAACTGACTGCAATTACGCAAAACTATTAGAGTGAAAAAAAAAATGCAAATGCCTGAGAACTTTCGTAGGATCACTTTTCTTCGGTACTCACTCACCTACATGTGGTTGCAGAGGTCTGGTCTTAGCCCCTGGCAACGGTGTATATGTGTGTATGTGTACAGTGCAGCAAGACAGGATGCAACAACATAAAGAGGTTCCCTGTATATGATAATGATCGTGAGACTTATTTGAAGACGAGATTTGGCGTGGTATAATATCTGTATCTCAACACCTCAAGAAGAAGCGACTGGAAACCTGCTGTCTATCTTCTAGGAAATATAGTGGGCTGGTAGACAGTAATTCTCCTAAGAGGCACCACTATTTTGAGGCAGTAGGTTGGTAGACAACAACTATCCTGAGAGGCACCATTATTTGGAGACAGTTGGCTGGTAGACAACAACTATCCTGAGAGGCACCACTTTTTTCAGGAAATAGGTTGGTAGACAACAACTATCCTGAGAGGCACCACTATTTTGAGGTTGTAGGTTGGTAGAAAACAGCTCTTGAGAGGTACCACTATTTTGAGGCAGTAGGTTGGTAGACAACAACTATCCTGAGAGGCACCACTATTTTCAGGCAGTAGGTTGGTAGACAACAACTCTCCTGATAGGCACCACTATTTTGAGGTAGCAGGTTGGTAGACAACAACTATCCTGAGAGGCACCACTGTTTTAGGCAGTAGGTTGTTAGACAACAACTATCCTGAGGGGCACTGTTTTCAGGCGGTAGGTTGGTAGGCAACAACTATCCTGAGAGGTACCACTGTTTTCAGGCAGTAGGCTGGTAGACAACAACCATACTGAGAGGCACCACTGTTTTCAGACAGTAGGCTGGTAGACAACAACTATCGTGAGATGCACCACTATTTTGAGGCAGTAGGTTGGTAGACAACAACTATCCTGAGAGGCACCACTGCTTTCAGGCAGTAGGTTGGTAGACAACAACTATCCTGAGAGGCACCACTGTTTTCAGGCAGTAGGCTGGTAGACAACAACTATCCTGAGAGGCACCACTGTTTTCAGGCAGTAGGCTGGAAGACAACAACTATCCTGAGAGGCACCACTATTTTCAGGCAGTAGGTTGGTAGACAACAACTCTCCTGATAGGCACCACTATTTTGAGGTAGCAGGTTGGTAGACAACAACTATCCTGAGAGGCACCACTGTTTTAGGCAGTAGGTTGTTAGACAACAACTATCCTGAGGGGCACTGTTTTCAGGCGGTAGGTTGGTAGGCAACAACTATCCTGAGAGGTACCACTGTTTTCAGGCAGTAGGCTGGTAGACAACAACCATACTGAGAGGCACCACTGTTTTCAGACAGTAGGCTGGTAGACAACAACTATCGTGAGATGCACCACTATTTTGAGGCAGTAGGTTGGTAGACAACAACTATCCTGAGAGGCACCACTGCTTTCAGGCAGTAGGTTGGTAGACAACAACTATCCTGAGAGGCACCACTGTTTTCAGGCAGTAGGCTGGTAGACAACAACTATCCTGAGAGGCACCACTGTTTTCAGGCAGTAGGCTGGAAGACAACAACTATCCTGAGAGGCACCACTGTTTTCAGGCAGTAGGTTGGTAGACAACAACTATCCTGAGAGGCACCACTGTTTTCAGGCAGTAGGCTGGTAGACAACAACTATCCTGAGAGGCACCACTGTTTTCAGGCAGTACGCTGGTAGACAACAACTATCGTGAGAGGCACCACTGTTTTCAGGCAGTAGGCTGGTAGACAACAACTATCCTGAGAGGCACCACTGTTTTCAGGCAGTAGGCTGGTAGACAACAACTATAATGAGAGGCACAACTGTTTTCAGGCAGTAGGCTGGCAGACAACAACTATCCTGAGAGGCACCACTGTTTTCAGGCAATAGGTTGGTAGACAACAACTATCCTGAGAGGCACCACTGTTTTCAGGCAGTAGGTTGGTAGACAACAACTATCCTGAGAGGCACCACTGTTTTCAGGCAGTAGGCTGGTAGACAACAACTATCCTGAGAGGCACCACTGTTTTCAGGCAGTAGGTTGGTAGACAACAACTATCCTGAGAGGCACCACTGTTTTCAGGCAGTAGGTTGGTAGACAACAACTATCCTGAGAGGCACCACTGTTTTCAGGCAGTAGACTGGTAGACAACAACTATCCTGAGAGGCACCACTGTTTTCAGGCAGTAGGCTGGTAGACAACAACTATCCTGAGAGGCACCACTGTTTTCAGGCAGTAGGTTGGTAGACAACAACTATCCTGAGAGGCACCGCTGTTTTCAGGCAGTAGGCTGGTAGCCAACAACTATCCTGAGAGGCACCACTGTTTTCAGGCAGTAGGCTGGTAGACAACAACTATCCTGAGAGGCACCACTGCTTTCAGGAGGCTGGTAGACAACAACTATCCTGAGAGGCACCACTGTCCTGTCGCATGCCACTGAGACAGAACACCAACTACTATTTTTTTTTTATAAGGCACGTACAACACCTCAATCTCCATTGTACAAGTGTCTTATTCGTGATCTTTTATATACTATATATCATTAATGTAAATAATATTTCGTTGGAGTGTATAGTGAGTTAATACACAAATAGCCGGCCATAGGAGAGAGAAGCTTACGACGACGTTTCGGTCCGACTTGGACCGACTTGTTGCAGTCCTGGTGTTATGCCTTTTTGTTATGTATAGTGTTCATGACGATGGCCCATTATGGTGATTCATTAGGATGGTCCATTAAGGTGGTTCATTAACGCTCTTTAATTTCCCTCGAGGGAGTTGTCTTGGCGCTGGTGACGGGATCTTGATCCAGTGAATTGGATGTGTGCTCCTTTTTCCATAAACTTAATGTTTTCTTCAATTCTTCTAGGTTCTGTATGACCCCTACGAGTTTAGCTCTCCTCCATGAATGTAATATTAATAATAATATTAACATGGTTTATTAAAGACTTTAAAAATGTTGTATTATGATGGTCTATTAAGACGGTACATTATGGTGATCCATTAAGTGGATCAATTAAGCGAGTCCATTAATAGGTTGTCCAGTAAGGTGGTCCAGCGAGATGGTCCAAATTACTACCCTTTATAGCTTAATTGTGGCCTCATTTAGTTTATTCTAACATTCACATCGTCTCATTACTTTCTCTTTCTCTTCCATTAAATAAATATCGAAACTCTCCCTCCTTTCTAACCTTCCAGCTAATCTTAATTAACTTTTTTTTCTTTTTCGACCGTGATTCCATTCAGTACAGCCAAACTTTTTTTTTTCTCCCCCACCAAGTCAAAGCCTCATTAAGGACGAAAAGGTCTCCACGCCATCAGTACCATTTGCAACTCGTGAAGAAATCCGTCTGTCGAAGAGTGTCGATATTTTTCCGATTCAAACTTTGCGAAAGTTTGGCCAAATGTGCAACAATTTGTGGACGATATTTTGAGGCGTTCGCAGATCGGTGAAATAATTTGCATTCTTCCATCATTTTCAGATTATATTGGGAAACTCTAGGTAAAATTATATTCATTGATTTGTTTACTAGCCGTGTTAATAATAATAATAATAATAATAATAATAATAATAATAATAATAATAATAATAATAATAATAATAATAATAATAATAATAATAATAATATAGTTAATAATAATAATAGTTAATAATATAGTTAATAATAATAATAGTTAATAATAGTAACAAACAATAATAATAATAATAATAATAATAATAGTTAATACTACTACTACTACTACTACTACTACTACTACTACTACTACTACTACTAATAATAATAATAATAATAATAATAATAATAATAATAATAATAATAATAATAACTGCTCTACAGCCAAAATATTTTAAACGGAATTGAAACTAAACATTTTTCACTAATTTTAGGTCACTGAATGCGGAAATGATGCTTAAAATTGCAAATTGGCTCTATTTATCAAGATACAGACTCAGGCCGGTTGCTGTTATCTTTCACTTGGGAAGGGAAGAGGGTAAATAAACTACGAGGGGAGATGGCTCTTGATTTAAACCATCAGTGCGTAATTGTTTGAAGATACATACAATTTCCTTTGTTTCTCATCAGCAGTTCTTTTTTTTTTTATCAAGTTTTCGAACTGTTGTGCTCCAGATTGCAGCAGTGGAATCTTCTGGCTAGAAATGTGAGTTTCGTGACCATTAGAAAGAATTCGTCCCACTTTTCATTATGGAAAGTAACCTGCATGGCCATCCTAAATGTTATTCATAATCCCGATGAGTGTAGACTTCATTGATTTATCGAGGCTGAGGCTAAAGGTTGTTTTGTTGCATGTTGGCGACGTATTGACATTATTTCCAGTTGGTTATGCAGTCCACATGAAGGAAACATGACAACATGTAGCCGAACTTGAACTGCATAAACTATGACTGCTGGACTGCAGGTAGGCTACACTAAGTATTGCTGTACTCACCTAATTGTGGTTGCAGGGGTCGAGACTCAGCCTTGGCCCTGCCTCTTCACTGATCGCTACTAAATCTATCTATGATTCCTGCCTCCACTACATCACTTACTGGCTATTCCACTTTCTGACGACTGACTGAAGAAATACTTCCTAACATCCCTGTGACTCGCCTGAGTCTTCAGCTTCCAATTGTGACCCCATGTTCCTGTGTTCCCTCTCTGGAACATCCTGTCTCTGTCCACCTTATCTATTCCACCCAGTATTTTGTATGTCGCTATCATGTCTCCCCTGACCCTCCTGTCCTCCAGTGTCGTCAGTCCGATTTCCCTCAACCTTTCTTCGTAGGACATTCCCCTGAGCTCTGGAACTAGAGTTGTTGCAAACCTTTGTACTTTCTCTAATTTCTTGACGTGCTATGTTGTTTCTACCTTGCTTGGACTGCAGCCAGGCTACACTAAGCATAGCTGTGCTGTTGCTACCTTGCTTGGACTGCAGGTAGGCTACACTTAGTATTGCTGTGTTGTTCCTTCCTTGCTTGGACTGCAGTTAGGTTACACTAAGTATTGCTGTGTTGTTGCTATCTTGCTTGAACTGCAGTTAGGTTACACTAAGTATTGCTGTGATGTTGCTACCTTGCTTGGACTGCAGTTAGGTTACACTAAGTATTGCTGTGTTGTTGCTATCTTGCTTGAACTGCAGCTAGGCTACACTAAGTATTGCTGTGTTGTTGCTATCTTGCTTGGACTGCAGTTAGGCTACACTTCAAGTATTGCTATTTTCTGTGTGCTAGGGATAGTTAGGTAAAGACTTCTCATTTCGTACATCAAAGAAGACCAGCCACTCTGACACTCACTGGATCCTAAAACAAGAAAATGTCAGTATCATCAGCTTGTAGAATCGAATGGAATTTTGATACCACCTATGCACATCAAACTAGGCCTCACAAGAAAGTTGTTAAGGCTGTGGATAAAACGATGGCAACGCTTAAGCACTTAAACCTTAAAACCTTAAACCTAAATCCGGAAAAAAACAATGGTGAATTTCTTGGTCCACAGATTCGCCAGCTTCTTGGAGGTGAGGAGTTTAACCGTATCATAGTTGGTGAGGATAAAAATGGAATGCCTTTCGGGTAATAGCAATCAGTTTGCTCGGAAATATAAAATTTGATAAATACAGGGATCTAGTGGGAAAACCTGCTGTTGTTCTATCAAAAAATGGGCCGCAAAAAGTCTTCAAAGATGCATATCCTTCATTAATACCTGATTTTATTTCGGCCAACTACTGAGCAGTCAGTGATGATCATGGTGAAAGTTTTCAGTACGCACAAAATCTTAAAGTGAAATACTTTTTTCCTCCGGAGCACAAAATTATTCAAAATTTGTAGGCCAGTGCAATAATAATAATAATAATAATAATAATAATAATAATAATAATAATAATAATAATAATAATAATAATAATAATAATAAATTTATTTCAAGTCATTGTACATAAATACAGCATAACATTATTAAAGCGCCTGATATGCACAGGATTTCGGACATTTGACAATGTTAAGACGACTGTGTATATAAGAAAGACAATAATAAATTAAAACATCTCATTGGCCAAAAGAGAGGCATATATAGGCGAATCAAAAGAGGAGAGGGGCACGATGAAAATAAATGGTATAAAACACCGACACAATGGAAGCATAAACACATACGCAGTTTAATGTGATCCTTTATTGACAACGTTTCGCCCACACATTGGGGTTTTTCAAGTCACACACAGATCTACCTGGGGTGGAAGGTACGGGAGTATTTATAGTCAGGTTCAGAATGTTGAGGTCAGGTGGAGAATGCTGCATCTGATGATCTACCAGGTGGGGTTATAGTCTTGGGTAGCTTGGCAGGGGTATTGGACAAGTTGTGAGTAGACCTTCTGCAGTGTTCTATGTTCTTATGTGGGATAGCGATGAAGAAGTTTCTTGGCAAGTGGTTCAGCTATGTTATAGAAGCCAAGCTTCCCAAGACTATAACCCCACCCGGTAGATCATCAGATGCAGCATTCTCCACCTGACCTCAACATTCTGAACCTGACTATAAATACTCCCGTACCTTCCACCCCAGGTAGATCTGTGTGTGACTTGAAAAAAAGCCCACTGTGTGGGCGAAACGTTGTCAATAAAGGATCACATTAAACTGCATGTGCTTATGCTTCCAGGAGAGGGGCAGTTAAGAAATCAATATATTCAGTTAAAGAGAGAAATAAAAAAATGAGTAAGAAATGCAAAGAGATATTATGAGGTTAAAGTCGCAGGGGAATCGAAGACTAACCTAAAAGGATTCTTTCAGGTATACAGAAGTAAGATTAGGGACAGGATAGACCCACTCAAAAGCTTAGAAAATGTTTAGAATTTTTATCACTTCCTCTCAGTTTTTACACAGGGAGATACTAGCGATGTTCCAGAAATAATAAGTTATGTAAACAGGACGATAATAAACTATGCACGATTAGGGTCCTTAGACAAATAGATAAATTAAAACCTAACAAATTCCCAGGCCCTGATGACCTGTACACAAGGGTTCTAAAGGAATGTAAAGAGGAGCTTAGAAAACTGTTGGCTGATCTCTTCAACATATCACTACAAACTGGCATGGTGCCAGATAAGTGGAAAATGTCAAATGTGATACCTATTTTCAAAGCGGGTGACAGGTCCTTAGCTTCGAACTATAGACCAATAAGCCTAACCTTCTAAGTGGAAAAAATTATGGAATCAATAATTCCCGAGGCAATTCGTAGCCGTCTTGAAAGGCATAAATTTATTAATGAATCTCAGCATGGATTTACAAAAGGGCGTTCCTGTCTTATGAATTTATTAACTTTTTTCACTTAGATATTTGGGGAGATAGATCATGGTAATGGATATGATATTGTGTATATGGACTTCACTAAGGCTTTTGATAGAGTCCCATATCAGAGATTGAGGAAAATTAAGGCACACGGAATGGGAGATTTTTTTTTCCTGTATAGAGGCATGGTTGACAGATAGGCAGCAGAGAGTTTGCATAAATGGGGAGAAATCAGAGTGGGGAAGCGTCACGAGCGGTGCTCCACAGGGGTCAATGTTGGACCCCTTGTTCACAATCTCCATAACGACATAGATGAGGAAATAAACAACGACATAAGCAAATTTGCCGACGATACCAAAATAGGCCGTCGAATTCATTCTGACGAGGACATTAGAGCACTCCAGGAAGAGTTGAATAGACTGATGCAATGGTCGGAGAAGTCGCAGATGATGTTTAATATAGACAAATGCAAAGTTCTGAACATTGGACAGGAAAATAACCATGCCACATATAAACTAAATAATGTAGATTTTAATGTTACTGATTGCGAAAAGGATTTGGGAGTTCTGGTTAGCAGTAATCTACAACCAAGACAACAGTGCATAAGTGTTGGCAATAAAGCGAACAGAATCCTTAGCTTCATATCAAAAAGCGTAAATAATAGGAGTTCTCAGGTTGTTCTTCAGCTCTATATATCCTTGGTTAGGCCTCATTTAGATTATGCTGCACAGTTTTGGTCACTGTATTACAGAATCGATATAAATGCACTGGAAAACATACAAAAGAGGATGACAAAGTTGATCCCATGTATCAGAAATCTTCCCTATGAAGATAGAAAGAGGGCTCTGAATCTGCCCGGTGGCCTGGTGGCCAAAGCTCCCGCGTCAGACACAGAAAGCCCGGGTTCGATTCCCGGCGGGTGGAAGCATTTCGACGCGTTTCCTTACACCTGTTGTCCTGTTCACCTAGCAGCGAATAGGTACCTGGGTGTTAGTCGACTGGTGTGAGTCGCATCCTGGGGGACAAGGTTGAAGACCCCAATGGAAATAAGTTAGACAGTCCTAGATGACGCACTGACTTTCTTGGGTTATCCTGGATGGCTAACCCTCCGGTGTTAAAAATCCGAACGAAAATTTATCTTATCTTAGAAGGGCGTAGAATTAGGGAAGATATGACTGACGTGTATAAAAGGAAATATGTAAATAAATAAATAAAGGGACTGTAAATAGCGTGCTAAAAATATCTAGCCAAGACAGGACTCCCAGCAATGGTTTTAAGTTGGAAAAATTCAGATTTAGGAAGGATCTAGGAAAGTGTTGGTTTGGTAATAGAGTTGTGGGTGAGTGGAACAAACTCCTGAGTACTGTCATTGAAGCGAAAACGTGTAGTTTTAAAATTTGGTTAGATAAATACTTGAGTGAGTGTTGGCGGGTGTAAGTTGGACATAACTAGCTTGTGCTAATAGGTATGATGCCGTGCTCCTTCATTAAGTGGATGTGACCTGACCTGACTAGTGTAGACAGTAAGCCTACAGTTTCGATAGCTTCCACCATAGCTTGCCCTCCTAGAGGGCAAGGCTCTAGGAGGGCACACCCAGCTCAGCTCGTACTACGCCTGTCTCCCTCTCATTTGACCAGGCAACCTAGAGTCAACAAGGCCTACTATGTCCCTCCCTTGCGGGCATGGCCATCCCTCTGGGCCTGGGCACTTAAACACACTGCCTGTGTACCAAGAACTCAAATAAAGGAAGAAGTCTCCGAAGCCTTGCCATTCATCCTGGTCTTGACATACACATACGCAGATCAATTGTGATAATTGGTGACAGCGGTGGGATCCAGCTAGGCTTATGAAGGAGCGGACAGCGTCCGCCGTCCTAGGTCTAGGGAACTTCTGCACAGCTGAGACTAGGTTGGGTGATTGGCTTAAGCCGGTAGGAGACTTGGATTTGCCTCACATGGGCCAGTAGGCCGGCTGCAGTGTTCCTTCTTTCTTATGTTCTTACTACATGTGGAAGAAATACAAAACGAATTTTAAAGGAGCCTAGGAAATCAATGTTATGTCCTGGCATGTGCATACCTATGGCCACGCTGAAGATTCTTATAATTGAAAAAAAAATTAGATCTTATAATTATATAAAGGGGTAAAGTGAAGACTCGAACCTTAATGGGTCAATTCCAGACTTTAATATGTCTGAACTGCAATTTAATTTAAGTACAGTAATTCGCATCAAAGTTAGTGGAAATCTTGGCACAATGGTAGTGAGGTCACTACTGGAATGTGTTTATAGCCTTAACACACACACACACACATACACTAGTCTTATTGCAAAGGTTTGCAACAAGACTAGTTCTAGATCTAAGGGGATTGTATTACGAAGAAAGGTTAAGGGAAATCGGCCTGACGACACTGGAGGACAGGAGGGTCAGGGAAGACATGATAATGGCATATAAAATACTGCGAGAAATTGACAAGGTGGACAAAGACAGGATGTTCCAAAGATGGGACACAAAAACAAGGGGTCACAATTGGAAGTTGAAGACTCTTATAAATCAAAAGGATGTTAGGAAGTATTTCTTCAGTCATAGAATTGCCAGGAAGTGGAATAGCAGAGAAAGTGACGTAGTGGAGGCAGGAACCATACATAGTTTTAAGACGAGGAGGGTAGGTCACCTGTTGAATCTGTCGTAACAAATAAAATTGATGGAACCTGAATGATGGGCGGGGATCACCTTGGCTTAGAACTGAGATGCTAAGAAGTAGAGATTTTGAATTTGATAATTGGCTTGATGCCTGTAGATATTTCTTTGAAATCAATTTCGAAATTGCATCTTGTTTTAGTTGCCCTTTTGAAATATTAGAGAGTCAGGCACTGTTTCTGTGAGTGCTTTTTAGGGGGGTTTTACAAAGCAGAAGTGATGCAGGAGGGAGGAGCATATGGGGAGAAAAAGAGAGGTTAAGAGAGTGGTGAAGCAATATAAAAAGAGAACAAATGAGAGAGTGGGTGAGATGTTATCAACAAATTTTGTTGAAAATAAAAAAAAAAGTTTTGGAGTGAGATTAATAAGTTAAGGAAGCCTAGGGAACGAATGTATTTGATAGTCTAAAATAGGGGAGGAGATTTATTAAATGGAGAGTTAAAGGTATCGGGAAGATGGAGGGAATATTTTGAGGAAATGTTAAATGTTGATGAAGATAGGGAAGCTGTGATTTCGTGTATAGGGCAAGGAGGAATAACGTCTTGTAAGAGTGAGGAAGAGCCAGTTGTGAGTGTGGGGGAAGTTCATGAGGCAGTAGGTAAAATGAAAGGGGGTAAGGCAGCCGGGATTGATGGGATAAAGATAGAAATGTTAAAAGCAGGTGGGGATATAGTTTTGGAGTGGTTGGTGCAATTATTTAATAAATGTATGGAAGAGAGTATGGAAGAGAGGGATTGGCAGAGAGAATGCATAGTTGCTTTGTACAAAAGCAAAGGGGACAAAAGAGAGTGCAAAAATGATAGGGGAATAAGTCTGTTGAGTATACCTGGTAAAGTGTATGGTAGAGTTATTATTGAAAGAATTAAGAGTACGACGAAGAGTAGGATAGTGGTTGAACGAAGAGGCTTTAGGAAGGGTAGAGGGTGTGTAGACCAAGTGTTTACAGTGAAACATATAGGTATTTAGATAAGGGTATAGAAGTTTTTGTTGCATTTATGGATTTGGAAAAGGCGTATGACAAGGTGGATAAGGGAGGGGCTATGTGGCAAATGTTGCAAAAGTAGGGAATAGGAGGTAGGTTATTGAAAGCAGTGAAGAATTTTTACGAGGAGAGTGAGGCTCAGGTTAGCGTATGTAGGAGAGAGGGAGATTATTTCCCAGTAAATTTAGGCCTTAGACAAGGTTGTGTGATGTCACCATGGTTGTTCAATATATTTAATGATGGGGTTGTAGGACAAGGGATTGCTCGGGTGTCGGCAAGAATTGTGGGGTTAAAAGATAAAGAATCTAACACAAAGTGGGAGTTGTCACAGTTGCTCTTTGCTGATGAGACTGTGCTTTTGGGAGATTCTGAAGAGAAATGGCAGAGGTTGGTGGATGAGCTTGGTAGAGTACGTAAAAGAAGAAAATTAAAAGTGAATATAGGAAAGAGTACGGTGATGAGGGTAACAAAGAAATTAGGTAACGAAAGACTGGATATCAGATTGGAGGGAGAGAGTATGGAGGAGGAGAATGTATTCAAATATTTATGAATGGACGTGTCAGCCGATGGGTCTATGAAAGCTGAGGTGAATCATAGAACTGACGAGGGAAAAAAGGTGAGTGGTGCACCGAGGAGTCTGTGTATAGTTATACCAATGCTCTTATATGGGTGCGAAGCATGGATGGTGAATGTTGCAACAAGGAGAAGGATGGAGGCAGTGGAGATGTGTCTGAGGGCAATGTGTGGTGTGAATATAATGCAGAGAATTCGTAGTTTGAAAATTAGGAGGAAGTGCAGGATTACCAAAACTATTATTAAGAGGACTGAGGAGGGGTTGTTGAGGTGGTTTGGACATGTAAAGAGGCTGGAACAAAACAGAATGACTTCGACAGTGTATAAATCTGTAGTGGAGGAAAGGCAGGGTAGAGGTCGGCCTAGGAAAGGTTAGGAAGGGGTAAAGGAGGTTTTGTGTACGAGGGACTTGAACTTCCAGCAAGCATGCGTGAGCGAGTTAGATAGGAGGGAATGGAGACAAATGGTTTTTAGGACTTGACATGCTGTTGGAGTGTGAGCAGGGTAATATTTATAAAGAGATTCAGGGAAACCGGCAGGCCGGACTTGAGTCCTGGAGATGGGAAGTACAGTGTCTGCACTCTGAAGGAGTTGTGTTAATGTTGCAGTTTTATAGCTGTAGTGTAAGCGCGCCTCTGGCAAGACAGTGATGGAGTGAATGATGGTGAAAGTTTTATTTTTTTTTTTTGGGGGGGGGGGCACCCTGCCTTGGTGGAAAACGGACGATGTGTTAATAAAAAATTCAAATTATTGAGTTTCGAAGGCACGGCCCGTCTGCCCCATGGAAACTAAATCACAGATTTTGCAGAAGATATGATACCCACCTAGTGTTTTTGGAGCCTTTGACCTATTGTTTGAAGATTCCAAAGAAACTCTTCTAATGTACTGTTAGGTAAACAGGAGCAACAGGTATAAGAAAATATGGTATAAACCTTGGTAATAAATACCGACAAGTTGGTTTAGAAAGACACGTAAGCAAACACTATGACATATGTATTAGAAAACGTTTCGGTCCTGGGACCTTGATCACTTCTAACATACAGAGGTAGAAAAACATTATATATAGTGTAGACAGCAGGCGTTTACACTGTCCCCTGTGGGTTCTGTCCCAAGAAATATGTAGGCGAGACAGGCAGAGATCTTGCAGTCCGCCTGAATGAGCATCGAAATGCCTCTAACAGAGACGATGTAAGGTACGCCTGTGTCCTCCACAGAGACTCCACGGGGCATTTGATGAACTGGAATGAGGCACAACTCGTTCTCACCGAACCAGACCTCAGACGCCGACGGTGCCTAGAAGCCTCACTAATCGCCGTCACCGACACTATAGAACGCAACACTGGAAACTACAAAATTTCAAAAACATTGGCATACATGATACTTAAGCACCACCAACCCAACAACACAGGAGTCACATGATTTCATCGTCTACCCGTCCTTATCATAGGTAGGGGTTGTTTTGATAAGGACCTGCCTCGCATGGGCCAGTAGGCCTTCTCAGTGTTCCTCCATTCTTATGTTCTTATGACATTCCTCAGGTCACGTGTGTCACACCTCACTCTCCGCCTATATATATATAATGTCTTTCTACCTCTGTATGTTAGAAGTGATCAAGGTCCCAGGACCGAAACGTTTTCTAATAAATATGTCATAGTGTTTGCTTACGTGTCTTTCTAAACCATAAGAAAATATACTCATTGTTTTGAATAGCCACGGGACTGAACCCGGGTGTCTCCTGGCTCAGCTTGAGCCAGAAGCCATCTAGTGTCAATATCTATTTAGGATGGTTAATGGAGTTTAAAACCTATCGATTACACTCGGCTCATTAAGGCTGCACGTTAACCTCTTCACCACCAGACAAGAATAATTTAATCCCAATAAAACTGAGATTAAAGTAACTCTCATATATACGCTGAGAGAAACACCTCTCGGTGTATATATCCTTTGCCAGTATCTGTACCTGCACTTACAAACTAAATTTTTATTACTTGCTGGCATTAAGAAAAATATTATTGGAACATTGGAACTACAGCATTGACAAAGAACATTGACAAAGAACATTGACAAATAAGGACATTGCTCCATAACCGACTGAAGGTTCTAAATAATACCTAATTTTTCCGTGTACCATGATTATAACTTTTTCTAAACGTACATATATTTGCCCCATTTACTTATTTATCGACAACCACTCCTCAAAAGTAAACAATAGCCATGCCATATATTCTTTTATTTTCATTACGCTCTATAACTCATATTTTTTGCGTATTTTAGCTTTACAAATGGCTCACCTGGAAGAAGCAATAGCCTGGGTTATAAATATTAAACGTTTAAGCTATAATGTAATGAGGATTTATACCATGGCAGGAAAGCGATGAATATTTTGTAAAAGATATGAGAGAAATAGGTGAGAAGTTACTATATGGAGGACACAAGCACAAATTTATACAGCGAAAGGTGTTAGTCTATCTGTTTATACAGTTTATATCTAAAACTATACATACATATATATGATTAAACAGAAAGAGGGATGAGGGATTGAACCGTGGTCTTGGGATTGGGAAGTCCAACGTTTTACCGTTGAACTATGGAGCTGCTTCCTTTTAGATATGTATATTTTTATCAACACATCGGCCGTTTCCCACCAAGGCAGGGTGACCCGAAAAAGAAGAAAAACTTTCATCATCGTTCACTTCATCACTGTCTAACCAGAGACGCACCTACACTACAGTTAAAAAACTGCAACATATTAACACTTCTCCTTTCCGAGTGCAGGCACTGTACTTGCCACCTTCGGTCCCAAGTCCGGCCTGCCGGTTCCTCTGAATCCCTTCATAAATGTTACTTTACTCACTTTCCAGCAGTAACCATTTGTTTCAACTCGTTTCTATCTAATATGCTCACGTATGCTTGCTGGAAGTCCAAGTCCCACGCCCACGAAACCTCCTCCAACCTTTCTTAGGCCAATCCCTACCCCACCTTCCTTCCACTAGATTTATACGCTCTCCAAGTCATTCTATTTTCCTTCAGCTCTTGCCAACACTCAAACATTCACTTCTCTTACAACCCCATCTATAAATATACTGAACAATCATGGTGACATCACACATCCTTGTCTAAGGCCTACTTTTACTGAAAAATAATCTCCCTCTCTCCTATATGCTCTAATCTGAGCCTCACTATCCTAGTAAAAACTCTTCACTGCTTGCAGTAATCTAATTCCTATTCCATATATTTGCAATATCTGCCACATTGCCCCCTTATCCACTCTATCATATGCCTTTTCCATAAAGGCAACGAAAATCTCTTTATCCTTATCTAAATATTGTTCGCCTATATATTTCATGTAAACACTCGGTGTACACACCCCTACCGTTCCTTAAGCCTCTTTGTTTATTTGCGATCCTGCTCCCCGTCTTACTCTTAACTCATGCTCAACAGGCTTATTCCCCTATAACTTTGATACTCTCTTTTGTCCCCTTTGCCTTTATACAAAGGAACTATGCATGCTCTCTCCCAATCCCTAGGTATTTTACCCTCTTCCATACATTTATTAATAAAAGTACTAACCACTCCAAAACTATATCCCAACTTGCTTCTAACATTCCTGGCTTTATCCCATCAATCCCACCTGCTTTAACCCCCCCTTTCATTCTACCCACTTCCTCATGCACCTCCCACACACTCACAACTGGCTCTTCCTCACTCCTACAAGATGTTATACTTCCCTGCCCAATGCACAAAATCACAGCTTTTCTATCTTCATCAACATTTAACGGGTTCCTCAAAATATTCCCTCCATCTTCCCGATACCTTTAACTCCCTGTCTAATAACTCTTCTCTCCTATTTTTTAACTGTCAAATCCATTCGTTATCTAGGCTTCCTGAACTTATTTATGTCACTCCAAAGCTTTTTATTATTCTCAAAAAATTTGTTGATATCATCTCATCCACTCTCTCATTTGCTCGAATGAGTAAAGACGCGTCTTCAGAACGTATTTGCTTGGAATTCCTCTTTTTTTTCTACAATATTGCAAGCTGTGATAATGTGTTGATTGCAACACGAAAGACCGAGAGCTATCATTCAACTCCCTCGTGGTTTTGTATATATATATATATATATATATATATATATATATATATATATATATATATATATATATATATATATATATATATGCAAGGAATTCGCAAGAGCAGGCGAAATATACACAAACACTGATCTCTGGCTGAAGGAGACTCGAACCTACGAATCTTAGGACAAGGTACGCAGTGCTTTACCAATCTACCCACACTGGACAATACCTTGGCGTGTAGCTTGCGCTACACGTTTGATCCAAGGCAGTCAGCTTTCAGGGAGAAGGCTTACAGCTTTTCACCCCATCCCCTGCATGCATCAGCCTTAGTAGAGATTTGAACAATGCAAGGAATTCGCGAGAGCAGGCGAAATATACACAAACACTGATCTCTGGCTGAAGGAGACTCGAACCTACGAACCTTAGGACAAGGTACGCAGTGCTTTACCAATCTACCCACACTGGACAATACCTTGGCGTGTAGTTTGCGCTACACGTTTGATCCAAGGCAGCCAGCTTTCAGGGAGAAGGCTTACAGCTTTTCATCTCATCCCCTGCATGCATCAGCCTTACTAAAGATTTGAACAATGCAAGGAATTCGCAAGAGCAGGCGAAATATACACAAACACTGATCTCTGGCTGAAGGAGACTCGAACCTACGAACCTTAGGGCAAGGTATGCAGTGCTTTACCAATCTACCCACACTGGACAATACCTTGGCGTGTAGCTTGCGCTACACGTTTGATCCAAGGCAGTCAGCTTTCAGGGAGAAGGCTTACAGCTTTTCACCCCATCCCCTGCATGCATCAGCCTTACTAGAGATTTGAACAATGCAAGGAATTCGCGAGAGCAGGCGAAATATACACAAACACTGATCTCTGGCTGAAGGAGACTCGAACCTACGAACCTTAAGACAAGGTACGTAGTGCTTTACCAATCTACCCACACTGGACAATACCTTGGCGTGCAGCTTGAGCTACACGTTTGATCCAAGGCAGCCAGCTTTCAGGAAGAAGGCTTACAGCTTTTCATCTCATCCCCTGCATGCATCAGCCTTACTAGAGATTTGAACAATGCAAGGAATTCGCGAGACCAGGCGAAATATACACAAACACTGATCTCTGGCTGAAGGAGACTCAAACCTTTGTGTATATTTCGCCTGCTCTCGCGAATTCCTTGCATTGTTCAAATCTCTAGTAAGGCTGATGCATGCAAGGGATGAGATGAAAAGTTGTAAGCCTTCTCCCTGAAAGCTGGCTGCCTTGGATCAAACGTGTAGCGCAAGCTACACGCCAAGGTATTGTCCAGTGTGGGTTGATTGGTAAAGCACTGCGTACCTTGTCCTATGGTTCGTAGGTTTGAGTCTCCTTCAGCCAGAGATCAGTGTTTAAATATATATATATATATATATATATATATATATATATATATATATATATATATATATATATATATATATATATATATATATATATATATATATATATATATGCAAAGCAACCACTGTGAAAGAGTAGTGAAATTCCAAGCGCTTTCGTGACTACTCACATTGTCAAGGAACTATGAAAGTAATACATCAAAGGAAGGCAATAAAAGGGCTTAGAATATGAATATTTCCTTAGGTTTGTATAAATTAGATGCATTTATAATTAATAAAATTTGGTTAGAGTTTAATAATACATTGGACAAATAATAAACCTTATTTCTTGGGTAAAATGATTTGTTAGTGGGATGTCGTGAGGGCGTGTCTAGTTGGGCCAGCGGACCTACTGCAGCGTTCCTCTTTTCTTATGAGTCCGGTATTGTCCTGCGTCAGGTGTTTCTTTGTTGTGGGAGTTGACTGTGAGGTGTGGTCTAAGCCCTTTTATTGCCTTCCTTTGATGTATTAATTTCATAGTTCCTTGACAATGTAAGTAGTCACGAAAGCGCTTGGAATTTCACTACTCTTTCACAGTGGTTGCTTTGCATAATTTAAAACCACCTGTTTACTGTGATCTTATTGCATATATATATATATATATATATATATATATATATATATATATATATATATATATATATATATATATCGTGCCGTATAGGTAAAAACTGGCCAATTAGCAAGAACTCGTTTAAAATTAAGTCCTTTCTATAAAATTTTCTAATACGTTCAAAGATATATATTTTCCATTATTTTAATGTAAAAATTAATAATTTTGTACCAAAAGAACCTTAGAAAACTTGCCTAACCTTATTATAACAACCGCAATTTAATTTAGCCTAATCCAACTTAACCTAGTCTAACTGAACTGCAAACACAAAAAAGACATACCAACATAGTAGTATTATATTTTATCCCTAACATTATTTCCCTCATACATGTGATCGAGCAATAGAATACCCTGAAGACCTCACATATTACTCTAAACCCACTCTAAATCTTAATGAAAAAAAAAAAATGCATAATACGAGAGAATATGGAAAAATGCAAAATACAGAATTGGGCTTCGGTGATATTTTTTTTCCGAATGCGCAACACAGACATAAAAGCGATGTAACATATACCTCTCTCTCTCTCTTTCTTTGTCTCTCATCGTCCCTGTCTCTGTCTGTGTTTGTCTCTCTGTTTCTGTCTCTGTTTCTGCCTGTCTCTCTCTCTAGAAAATAAATAGATAAAAAACCTATAACTCAATAGAGAACCAAAAAATGCATAAAACCGGGGAACTAAATGGCACGCTGCCTACAATAGTCAACAAAAGATACTCTTCGTAGAACACGCTTTTGCTGGGACAAACAAGCATGTTCTGCATCCTGTGTGTATTTTTTTTTCTCACTAATGCGTATCACAACATTAACATGTTTGTCTTCTCGAACCAGCCATTTTCTGGAGGCTGGTGCTGTTGGGTGTTAATGCGCTCACAATGTTCCCATCCCTCCTGAACAATGCTCTAAACGCAGCCATCACCATTTATTTACCTTCCCCTCCTCTCTCTCTCTCTCTCTCTCTTTCGACTAAAAGTGCAAATCGTGGAAGAGGCGTTTGTCATGGTGTAATATGTGGGAACTGAGGTACCACTGCGAGGAGGAAAGGTAGCAGGTTAAGGCTGGCTCTCTCAAGACTTAGTGCTACTTTTGCACTCACTCTCTCTCTCTCACACACACACACACTATTTATCAAGCTTACTTTGTTAACGCTCTGGTGTTAAGCACAGGTCGATTTGTCATTCTATTGCTACGTCGAAAAATGACTATTTTGGGTCATATTTCTTCTGATGACGTTCGAGGATTTTGCTAATGACTTCACTCTATTATCGTGTCAACAAATAGCGATGAAGGATATTTTAATTATTTAACTCTAAAGAGGTATACCTCTAGAAATCTATCATCATTATACCCAGGTATGCTGTACCTGGCGAGGACGAATATTAAAATATAATAGTTCTAATTATTGCTGACAATGTGGAACATATAAAGTAATAATTATTTAAGTGACTGTGAGGCTTATTACAATTTTATTTCACTACTCACACCCATCAATACCTCACTTATTTTTGCTCTGCCAGACGTTCTAAAAAGGTAACGTTGAGCATATTAAATCTTATCAAGGTTAATTTTATAGCCCTTCACGAAGCTTTCCTTGATAATGAAGGGCTGTTTATTTATGGAACTACGCTCTCCTATCCCCTAATCAGACCCCTATTAATTCCAAAACCAGTCTACAGAGGGGACGCTAAACACGAACTTGTGTAAACCATTACCTTGGGTGACTCGAGGTGGGGGCTAGTGTAATGACGGATTTGATGGTGTTAGGTGTCTCAGCTCACACGACTAACCATACTACCACTTTTCACCATAGCACCACGAATTTTTCTAACACGTCACTATAGCACCATCCATCATTCTATCACCACGCACCATCCATCATTATATCACCACGCACCATCCATCATTCTAACACCACGGACCATCCATCATTCTATCACGCACCATCCATCATTCTAACACCACACACCACCTGTCATTCTAACACCACGCACCATCCATCATTCTAACACCACCTGTCATTCCAACACCACGCACCATCCATCATTCTAACACTACGCACCATCCATCATTCTAACACCACGGACCATCCATCATTCTAACACCACTCACTATCCATCATTCTAACACCACGCACCATCCATCATTTAAACACCACGGACCATCCATCATTCTAACACTACGCACCATCCATCATTCTAACACCACTCACCATCCATCATTCTAACACCACGCACCATCCATCATTTTAACACCACGCACCATCCATCATTCTAACACCCCTAGCATAGCACCACCACACCGGCCAGCCAGCTAGCACCACCACCACCGGCCAGCCAGCTAGCACCGCCACCCTCCCCCTCTCATCAACAAACGTTGTGTGCTGGATAAGGCTATTGAATTTCACTCGATGAAGGATTGTATGTTGAAGGATAAAAAAAATAGTTTTTCTTCATATTTCTTTCCTGTGTGTATTTGTTACTTATTTTAATGTTTATTTTGGTTTTCCACTAAATTTTAGATTTTTTTTTATTCTGTTCAAGAGATAATTTTCTTAAGTGCTATTGAAGGGTCAATATAATAATAAAAAAATGTACGGATAAAACTGGCAAATTGGAGTCCCCATAAAGCCTATTGAAAATTTAAATAAATTTTCCTCTCTAAACAATTCGTTGCTTCAAATATTCTACTTAGCTGGACCAGCTCATTCAGAAATTTTTCCTTTTCACCTTCAATATTATAACAGGAAAAAAATCCTAAATGCTTAGTTCTCTTTAATGATGATTGTTTTTCTGCAGACGTGATTAATGACCCTGAAGTAACATTACTGGGTGCCTCGTATGTGTGAATATCCGATCCTTTTGTCCTTATTTTGGAGTAAATACGGTACACTTTATGGAGAGTTTGGTTTGAAAACCTTTTAATGCGATGAGCTGAGTACCGATGCAAAGCTCAGAGTACACGAAGCTCGAAGAACAGGCAACAATTCATGCAGAGGCATAATCGCTCTCACACTCAAGGATGAACACAAAATCCCAGTTATCCGCTTAGTGCCTCTCTGTCTCTTGGGTTTTAAGGGAACTCGCAGCCACACGCCCGTACGCACGCACGCACGCACGCACGGACACAGGATTGAGTGGATTCCAACACCACATCATTCAGATGCACGAGGCTTAATCCTGTACCTCATACCTGTGACACGATTATTAAAGCTACACCTGTTGGTCTGTTGCTTAGCCAACTACACCTTATGGCCTCTTTCTTGGCCAGCTACACCTGCTGGTCTGTTGCTTAGTCAGATACACCTGCTGGTCTGTTTCTTGGCCAGCTACACCTGCTGGTCTATTGTTTAGTCAGATACACCTGCTGGTGTGTTTCTTGGCCAGCTACACATGCTGGTCTGTTGCTTAGAAATTCCTGCTGGTCTATTGCTTAGTCAGATACACTTGGTGAGACACCTGTTCTTTGGCCAAGTACACCTGTTGGTTTGCTACTTCCACTCGACTTAAATCTGATCTGACCTCCTTTCTTTATGAACCTTGTCTTGATATACTACTGTATTAATGTGGTAAAATCACCAGTCTGACAAAACTCCTGGAGAGCGAAACGTTGCCACAATAAAATGTCACATTAGTTGCACTTGTGTCCTTGTACTTGTTGTACTGTATTTACGTAAGAGCACGAGAACAAAGGAGCACTGAAATAGGTCTACTGGCCCATGCTAGGGAGGTCTTCCTCAAGTCTAATCCTTCTCATTCATATTCCGATCTATTTTGTTAGCTACTCAGCTGTTAGCGTCCATGGCTATGCATGGCAGTCTGTATCTTGTTGTAAATGGTATGGTAATACCAACGAGCTGTGGAAAAGGACACTTGTGTAGTTCATGTCACTACTACACCTGTTGCCTTGTATCTGACTGAAGAAGCCTACTGTGTAGGCGAAACATTTCAGCAGTAAAGATATTCAACTGTTGCACATGTGTCTTAATCTTAAAACTTGTTTGTATTTCATACCATTTTGAATATAAAGTTTAGGACATTTATTGAAGGAAACGTTTCGCCACGAATGGTTGCTTTAGTCATTAGTTAAAAGGACGCAGATGCAACTAATGCGACACTTTATGTGACCAGGGTAAATGTCACGTTAGTTACCTAACATTTTGTTGGTAATTCTGCCATTATTACATCAGTCATTAAGACTGAGGAAGCCACTGGTGGCGAAATGTCTCCCTTAATAAATGTCCTGAATGGTACACTGTTTTTTTCCACACTGTGATTCTTACACTTGTATCACGGGAGTGAACAAGGTCCCAGGACCGTCACGTTTCCTAATACAGTGTGTTTGCACTGGTGTCTGTCGTCTTCAGATTGTTAAATTCCTATAATAGAGATCAAAGTAAACGCTTAGCATATATGCACACTGAGAGATCCACACTCCTCTGTATTTATTCCTCTGGATATCCAGTCCTTTAAGAGGCATTTGTGCTGCTTTCACTGGGATAGTTATTGTTGCTGAATATATTTTTTTTTTCGAAAGTTAGGCAATTATGTGTTCGAAATACAGTCTTTGTTCTGGCTTAATTCTTATGAATTCTTCATTGATTATGATGTTAACACTGAGAGGCAAGAGCATAAGGCAGCTTTTCTCTTAGCTTTTATTTAACTAGCGGTGGCGTATGATGCACTCCTGGGGGACTTCACTAATTGAAAGTGTTATCTCCGGTTGCTGGATGCCATCCCCCCCATTTCTCTCTCTCTCTCTCTCTCTCTCTCTCTCTCTCTCTCTCTCTCTCTCTCTCTCTCTCTCTTTCTTTCTTTCTCTCTCTCTCTCTCTCTCTCTCTCTCTCTCTCTCTCTCTCTTTTCTCTCTAATATTCCACGTAAAACATAAAGGGGAAAGGAGACAACTTAACAACATGTGTAACTTTATAAGATACACAAACTAGCCACAAACTCGAAGGACCTTGCTGTCTATGGATCCTTACTGCCAGTGAGGAGGAAAATATTAGAAACTACAAACACAGCCTTCAAAGAATTACTCACAATATCAAAGTCCTAAAAAGTTTTTTTTTAATGTATGATAAAGAACAAGAAACTACAAATCAAAATAGGGCTTCTAGTAGACAGTGACTACATTTATGTTGACAATGCCTTCTTGATTTATAAATCTTTCATTCTTTGATTATTTGAATGCGAAGCACTCTAATAATGAGTTTACTTTAGCAACAGAGAGGTATTGAATTTTATTTTGTATTCAGGATTATCGTCAAGCAGCGAATACCAGTAAAGATACGGCCTGTGTGTGTGTGTGTGTACTCACCTAGTTGTACTCACCTAGTTGAGGTTGCGGGGGTCGAGTCCGAGCTCCTGGCCCCGCCTCTTCACTGATCGCTACTAGGTCACTCTCCCTGAGCCGTGAGCTTTATCGTACCTCTGCTTAAAGCTATGTATGGATCCTGCCTCCACTACATCGCTTCCCAAACTATTCCACTTACTGACTACTCTGTGGCTGAAGAAATACTTCCTAACATCCCTGTGATTCATCTGTGTCTTTAGCTTCCAACTGTGTCCCCTTGTTACTGTGTCCAATCTCTGGAACATCCTGTTTTTGTCCACCTTGTCAATTCCTCTCAGTATTTTGTATGTCGTTATCATGTCCCCCCTATCTCTCCTGTCCTCCAGTGTCGTCAGGTTGATTTCCCTTAACCTCTCCTCGTAGGACATACCTCTTAGCTCTGGGACTAGTCTTGTTGCAAACCTTTGCACTTTCTCTAGTTTCTTTACGTGCTTGGCTAGGTGTGGGTTCCAAACTGGTGCCGCATACTCCAATATGGGCCTAACGTATACGGTGTACAGGGTCCTGAACGATTCCTTATTAAGATGTCGGAATGCTGTTCTGAGGTTTGCTAGGCGCCCATATGCTGCAGCAGTTATTTGGTTGATGTGCGCTTCAGGAGATGTGCCTGGTGTTATACTCACCCCAAGATCTTTTTCCTTGAGTGAGGTTTGTAGTCTCTGACCCCCTAGACTGTACTCCGTTTGCGGCCTTCTTTGCCCTTCCCCAATCTTCATGACTTTGCACTTGGTGGGATTGAACTCCAGTGTGTGTGTGTGTGTGTGTGTGTGTGTGTTTGTGTGTGTGTTTGTGTGTGCGTGTGTATGTGTATGAGTGTATATGATTGTGTGTGTGTGTGTATGAGTGTGTGTGTGTATGAGTGTGTGTGCGTGTGTGTGTATGAGTTTGTGTATGTGTGTGTGTGTGTGTGTGTGTGTGTGTGTGTGTGTGTGTGTGTGTGTGTGTGTGTGTGTGTTTATGTGTGTGTGTGTGTGTGTGTGTATGAATTTGTATATGTGTGTGTGTGTGTGTGTGTGTGTGTGTGTGTGTGTGTCTCAACAATCAATATTTGCACCAATAACTCACTACAGTTGTGACCGGGTGTGGAAGTGTGAATTGCTCATTACACTATAATTTTTTCATGATTGTAGCCATATATAAACGTAAGTAACCATTCTTACAGTATTCATTACCTTTGTAACTTGTGAGTTCATTACCTTGTACCTAGTTCAGCCATCACAACTTTGGGAGCCCAGTCCCTGGACCCATTACGTACCTCTGTAATCTGTAAATACCTTTGTAACTTGTCATGATTGTGACTAGACCTACCTGGAGTTCATTACCTTTGTAAATTGTGAATTCATTACCAATTATGTACCTCTGTAATCTTTTGACTACCGCCCACAGGATGGGTATGGGGTGCATAATAAACATATTAAACTTAAACTTAACTGTGTTTTCAGTGATACTCTCGGCTAGGTCTTTACAACCCAAAACGAAGCCAGTAGTAAGACTCTTCTGCTTTCTTCTTGACTCATACACTTAGAAAATAAATGATAGACCTTAATCTAGATAGAAGTAGATACTTCACAGCAGATAGCCTAGGTGTTGACTTTCAAGTCCTCTGCTATCTGTCTTTCCCATGTACACCCATTTGCCTTGGGCACATAACTTACTTGAAAGATGTTAAGCCAACCTAAGAATAAATGAAATCGCCTATAAAACGACAATAAATTATCTAGAAAAATTGAACATTAATAAATCCTTAGGGCCAGACAAAAATCGCAAATGTATGGAATAGGTAGCGCACTCAGCTCACACACTGAGGTTCGGAGTTCGAATCCCTGGTACGGCTGGAAAACATTAGAACGTGTTTCCATAAGACACCTGCTGTCCATGTTCATACATCAGTATAAAATGGGTACCTGCGCCTTAGTCGACTGGTGTGGGTCGCATCCTGGGACAAAACTGACCTAATTTGCCAGAAATGCTCAGCATAACAAGCGGCTTTCTATATAGTAGTATGTCATTGATGTCAGCTAGGCTTGTATACTTTGTACATGTACTTGTAGGAATATAATTATTATTATTATTAATATTATTATTATTATAAAGAAAGTTTATGCGGAGATTGAGGCTCAAGAAGAAAAGGGGAAGATGTTTGATGTCACCATGGCTAGTTAACATATTTATAAACAGAGGTGCAAAATAAGTGAATGCTAGAACGTTGGGAAGAGGTGAGGGATTGAAAGATTATTCTGATAAAGTGAGAATTATCACTGTTGCTTTTTGCCGATGACCTGGTTCTTTTGGGAGAACAGAAATATCAAGGTGAATAATATTATTAGGGAGTACAGTAATGTTTATTATTATTATTATTATTATTATTATTATTATTATTATTATTATTATTATTTTAGCGGAAAGCTACACGTGTAGGGTCATACAGCTCCTGGGAGTGGGAAACAATCAGATTTGATCCAGGGAACCTGAGGATAGGTCCATAAAGAGTGAAAGTAAATATGTGAGGATAAAACAAGAACAGCGAGAGTGAATGTAAAAACCTACGTGCAAAACAAAAGTCATGAGAGTGTATATAAACACCTGCAAGTACACAGTTGTCAGTCTAACACCATCTTCATAGCTGAACTCATTAATTGCGTCTTTATCTTAACCTCCAGGCCGGGTGACAACCCGACAACACCCAGGGGATCCCCGCCCGCCCGCCCCCCAGGTAACCAACACACACATACACCGGGTCACCAGCACACACACCGGGTCACCAGCACACACAGGGTCATCAACACACACTGGGTCAGCAAAACACTGGGTCACTACCACGCACTGGGTCACTGCCACACGCTGGGTCACTACCACACACTGGTTCACCAGCACACACTGGGTCACTAGCACACACAGGGCGAACAACACACATACCGGTTACCAACACACTGGGTGAACAACACACATCAGTTCACCATCACACACTGAGTCACACTGAGACACACACAGACCTGTTAGCCAACATACACTTAGTCACCCTACGATACACCACTTCACCAACACACACTGGGTCACCAACACGCACTGGGTCACCAACACGCACCAGTTCACTAACTGGTGAGTATAATACTGAGCACATCTCCTGAGGCACACATCAACCAGATAACTGCTGCAGCATATGGGCGCCTGGCAAACCTGAGAATAGCGTTCCGATAACTCAGTAAGGAGTCGTTCAAGACTCTGTACACCGTGTACGTCAGGCCCATACTGTAGTATGCAGCACTAGTTTGAAACCTACACCTGGTCAAGCACGTCAACAAATTAGAGAAAGTGCAAAGATTTGCAACAAGACTAGTTTCAGAGCTAAGGGTAATGTCCTACGAAGAAAGGTTAAGAGAAATCGGCCTGACTACACTGGAGGACAGGAGGGTTAGGGGAGTCATGATAACGACATGCAAAGTACTGGGAGGAATTGACAAGGTGGACAGAGATAGGATGTTCCAGAGATGGAACACAGAAACAAGGGGTCACAATTGGAAGTGGAATAGTCTGGCAAGTGAATTAGAGGAGCAAGAACCATACATAGTTTTAAGACGAGGTATGATAAAGCTCATGGAGCAGGGAGAGAGGACCTGGTAGCGATAAGTGAAGAGGCGGAGCCAGGAGCTATGAATCGACCCCTGCAACCACAATTAGGTGAGTACACACTAGGTCACTGACACATACCTGGTTACCTAGTCCTAGTACGCGACTGGCGAAGAGGCGGGGCCAGGAGCTGTGAATCGACCCCTGCAGCCACATATAGATGAGTATATAGTTGAGTACACATACACACTGGGTCACCAACACACACTGGGTCACCAATACACACACCGGGTCACCAGCACACATACACTGGGTCACCAACACACACCGGGTCACCAACACACACACCAAGTCATCAATGCATACACCGGGTCACCAAAACACACACCGGATCAGCAACACACACCGGGTCACCAACACACACCGGGCCACCAACACACACCAGGTCACTAACACACACGCCGGATCACCAACACACACACCGGGTCACCAACACACACCGAATCACCAACACACACACCGGGTCACCAGCACACACACCGGGTCACCAACACACACCGGATCACCAACACACACACCGGGTCACCAACACACACACCGGGTCACCAACACACACCGGATCAGCAACACACACCGGATCACCAACACACATGTAGTTCCCATTTTTAAGAAAGGAGACAGAAAAGAGGCACTAAACTATAGACCTGTGTCATTGACGTGTATAGTATGCAAAATTATGGAGAAGATTATCAGGAGGAGAGTGGTGGAGCACCTGGAACGGAACAGGAGTATAAATGCCAACCAGCACGGATTCACGGAAGGCAAATCCTGTGTCACAAACCTTCTGGAGTTTTATGATAAAATAACAGAAGTAAGACAAGAGAGAGAGGGGTGGGTTGATTGCATCTTCTTGGACTGCAAGAAGGCCTTTGACACAGTTCCTCACAAGAGATTAGTGCAGAAGCTAGAGCATCAGGCGCATATAACAGGAAGGGCACTGCAATGGATCAGAGAATACCTGACAGGGAGGCAACAACGAGTCATGGTACGTAATGATGTATCACAGTGGGCACCTGTGACGAGCGGGGTCCCACAGGGGTCGGTCCTAGGACCAGTGCTATTTTTGGTATATGTGAACGACATGACGGAAGGGTTAGACTCAGAAGTGTCCCTGTTTGCAGATGATGTGAAGTTAATGAGGAGAATTAAATCTGATGAGGACCAGGCAGGACTTCAAAGAGACCTGGACAGACTGGACACCTGGTCCAGCAAATGGCTTCTCGAATTTAATCCTGCCAAATGCAAAGTCATGAAGATGGGGGAGGGGCACAGAAGACCACAGACAGAGTATAGGCTAGGTGGCCAAAGACTGCAAACCTCACTCAAGGAGAAAGATCTTGGGGTGAGTATAACACCGAGCATGTCTCCGGAAGCACACATCAATCAGATAACTGCTGCAGCATATGGGCGCCTGGCAAACCTGAGAACAGCATTCCGATACCTTAGTAAGGAATCATTCAAGACACTGTACACCGTGTATGTCAGGCCCATACTGGAGTATGCAGCACCTGTTTGGAACCCGCACTTGATAAAGCACGTCAAGAAACTAGAGAAAGTACAAAGGTTTGCGACAAGGTTAGTTCCAGAGCTAAGGGGAATGTCCTATGAGGAAAGATTAAGGGAAATCGGCCTGACCACACTGGAGGACAGGAGGGTCAGGGGAGACATGATAACGACATATAAAATACTGCGTGGAATAGACAAGGTGGACAAAGACAGGATGTTCCAGGGAGGGGACACAGAAACAAGAGGCCACAATTGGAAGTTGAAGACACAAATGAGTCAGAGAGATAGTAGGAAGTATTTCTTCAGTCATAGAGTTGTAAGGCAGTGGAATAGCCTAGAAAATGACGTAGTGGAGGCAGGAACCATACACAGTTTTAAGACGAGGTTTGATAAAGCTCATGGAGCGGGGAGAGAGAGGGCCTAGTAGCAACCGGTGAAGAGGCGGGGCCAGGAGCTAGGACTCGACCCCTGCAACCACAAATAGGTGAGTACAAATAGGTGAGTACACACACCGGGTCACCAACACACACACCGGGTCACCAACACACACACACCGGGTCACCAGCACACACACCGGATCACCAACACACACCGGATCACCAACACACACACCGGGTCACCGACACACACACCGGGTCACCAACACACACCGGATCACCAACACACACACCAGGTCACCAGCACACACACCGGCAACACACACACCGGGTCACCAACACACACCGGATCACCAACACACACCGGGTCACCAGCACACACACCGGATCACCAACACACACACCGGGTCACCAACACACACCGGATCACCAACACACACACCGGGTCACCAACATACACCGGGTCACCAACACACACCGGGTCACCAACACACACCGGGTCACCAACACACACCGGGTCACCAACACACACCGGGTCACCCACACCGGGTCACCAACACACACCGGGTCACCAACACACACACCGGATCAGCAACACACACTGGGTCACCAACACACACACCGGGTCACCAACACACACCGGGTCACTAACACACACTGGGTCACCAACACACACACCGGGTCACCAACACACACCGGGTCACCAACACACACACATCGGGTCACCAACACACACCGGGTCACCAACACACACCGGGTCACCAACACACACACACACTGGGTCACCAACACACACACCGGGTCACCAACACACACCGGGTCACCAACACACACACACCGGGTCACCAACACACATCGGGTCACCAACACACACCAGGTCACTAACACACACTGGGTCACCAACACACACCGGGTCACCAACACACACCGGGTCACCAACACACACACACCGGGTCACCAACACACACCGGGTCACCAACACACACTGGGTCACCAACACACACACCGGGTCACCAACACACACTGGGTCATCAACACACACACCGGGTCACCAACACACACCGGGTCACCAACACACAAACACCGGGTCACCAACACACACACCGGGTCACCAACACACACCGGGTCACCAACACTCACACCGGGTCACCAACACACACACTGGGTCACCAACAAACACACCGGGTCACCAACACACACCGGGTCACCAACACACACACTGCGGGTCACCAACACACACACTGGGTCACCAACACACACACCGGGGTCACCAACACACAAACACCGGGTCACCAACACACACACCGGGTCACCAACACACACCGGGTCACCAACACACACACACCGGGTCACCAACACACACCGGGTCACCAACACACACACACCGGGTCACCAACACACACCGGGTCACCAACACACACACGCCGGATCACCAACACACACTGGGTCACCAACACACGCACACCGGGTTACCAACACACACCGGGTCACTAACACACACACGCCGGATCACCAACACACAACTGGTCACCAACACACACACCGGGTCACCAACACACACTGGGTCACCAACACACAAACACCGGGTCACTAACACACATGCACCGGATCACCAACACACACACACCGGGTCACCAACACACACCGGGTCACTAACACACACACGCCGGATCTCCAACACACAATCACCGGGTCACCAACACACAACTGGTCCTCCTCCCTCACGCATGTTACATGTTTCGTGTAAACTGTTTAAGGTTCAAGTACCTGACGCCTACCGCTGCCTCCTCTTTCATCCCATCCCAGCTGTCAACACCAGTCTTTATGAACAAAATTCTTGCGTCCCCTGCAAAAGCCAAGGCTGAACCGAAACTCCTTCACTGCCACATCAGAAGAAATGATATAATAAAGCACCAGGTGATAAAAACTGGGGAAGAAGAAAGGAAAGATCACGATAAATGATACTTCTGCAAGGAGTTGATCAAAGCTTCTTTACTGGCTAAGTTTGAAGTCTGTGCATTGAACGTCAGTCAAAAAAAGAAAAGCTTCAAATTGACCTTCAAGCTCTAGAAACCTAGTCTTAAACTGTGTAAACAGTTTTGACAAACTTTTAGCTAATGCCATTATTCAGCACTATCTTTATAAAAGCGATGTTACTGTACTGCACCATGGAATGTTTTCTCCACAAAAATAACCATCTGCCCTCCTCCAAACACCAATAATTGAGCTGAAACAAGATAGAAAAATATTATAATCACCAAATGATATGTTACCTATACACTGACATCAAGAACATTTTAATATATTCCTAAAAGAGAGACTGAAGTAAACTGGCAGTGTACAAACACGGAAGAATAGCCATGACAGCAACAGAGCTATGACAGAAGATTCAAACAGCTTAGTATATCTCAGCATTAACAACAGTTTTATAAGATACATTAAACTGCTAGAGAATATCTAATTCAAATAGAATCTAATTATGCTTAACAACAGAAAAGAGAGAAATGGAACTGCAGGTAGTTTCAATTAAATGAAAGACTGTGTTTAAGTTAATCTTACATATAACAGGAATTTTCAGACAAATATGTCGAGGATAAACTACTGACAAAGAAAATAGCATTTATTGTTTTCGACTGCGATAAAAAATAATCAAATAAAAAACAGAGACAGATGAACGACGTGTTAGTGAGATTACAAAATGTATAAAAGTTTAACAAGAACAAGTGAGAACACACAGCGGGACAAACTGAGAAATGTGAAGGAAGTAACAAGCAACAGTGAATAATATTGACTCAGGTTAAGCATCAGCACTAACTGCTAATGGAGTTAGAGAATAAGGATTATTATTTTATAGTTATTATTATAGTCATGTAATGAACCCGTGTGGATCATTCATTCAATTAAGACACTGGGTCACCAGCACACACACACCGGGTCACTAACAGGCACTGGGTCACCATCACACACCGGCTCACCAACACGAAGCAGGTCACTAACACAATTGCTCAACACACACCGAGTCACCAACACAAACTAGGTCACCAACTCAAATCACCAGCACACCGGGTCACCAACACATACCAGATCACCAATACCATATGGGTCACCATCACACACCAGGACACCAACACACTACAAAGAGACTAATTGACGGTATAACTGAAGGAGGATAAAAGACTGTCAGAATAATAATCTGCCCATCAATCCAACAGTTTCTCAAAGAAATGAACATAAGATAAACTGTAACCAAACCAAAAGAAGTGGAAAAAAGAGAAAGTGAGATAAACGCATTTAAAAAAGTGCTTATATAACTTAGATAAAGGATCGTATAATTTAGGAGAAACCTGATATAATGTCTAACTGTATTAAAAATAGAAAAAATAAATAAATAAGGTAATATTTGACAGTAAGCTACTCATTGGGTAGAAGTGACAGAACAGGGAAGAAGGCAGGAGGACTGGCAATACCAGTAAATGAAACGGTACAAGAAATATAGATTAAAATCCAAAATGAATGTTAGGAAATCGTGATACCAAATGTGTACAACGTACCATTTAATAATACTTGAAAGAGACTATTTTTTTTAAATTTAGCAAAATTGGATACGTCAGCATTGTGTTGCTACTCTATTCTAAATGATAGTTTCACAGTGGGAAGAAAAACTAGCGATGTCATATTGCATCACGCAGGATGGGGCTCATACAGTGTTGACATCTCTCAGCCTGAGCCGGGAGACTTCAGTAGGTCACTGAGGATATTGACTAGTATTCCACTAAGGTTTCATCACTACGGCAGCTTCAAAGGTTTGGTTCCAGCAGCGCTGGAGTTACTATCACTTGGCAGTTACCAGGTTGCGAGAGAGATAAGCATTTGAGAAAGTAAATGAGGGATTACATAATAAACTAATTGACCCATTAATAAGAAAGTGACTATGACAAATGAACACTATTGTGAATGCATTATTTAATTATAAAGAAATAAGTTGGGAAGCCTACAAACCCGGAACGATAAATAAAGTGTTAACAAAATAATGACGATTTATTTTGTTTACTTATATACTTTACTGATTTCTTACATGTTTGTGTACATATTAATATTATTTATGTATGTGTATGCATGAGTGTATGAATATTTGTGTATACACACACACACACACACACACACATATATATATATATATATATATATATATATATATATATATATATATATATATATATATATATATATTTATAGAGGGGCCACAGATATATCAGATCACTTTCTAGTTGTAGCTACACTGAGAGTAAAAGGTAGATGGGATACAAGGAGAATAGAAGCATCAGGGAAGAGAGAGGTGAAGGTTTATAAACTAAAAGAGGAGGCAGTTAGGGTAAGATATAAACAGCTATTGGAGGATAGATGGGCTAATGAGAGCATAGGCAATGGGGTCGAAGAGGTATGGGGTAGGTTTAAAAATGTAGTGTTAGAGTGTTCAGCAGAAGTTTGTGGTTACAGGAAAGTGGGTGCAGGAGGGAAGAGGAGCGATTGGTGGAATGATGATGTAAAGAGAGTAGTAAGGGAGAAAAAGTTAGCATATGAGAAGTTTTTACAAAGTAGAAGTGATGCAAGGAGGGAAGAGTATATGGAGAAAAAGAGAGAGGTTAAGAGAGTGGTGAAGCAATGTAAAAAGAGAGCAAATGAGAGAGTGGGTGAGATGTTATCAACAAATTTTGTTGAAAATAAGAAAAAGTTTTGGAGTGAGATTAACAAGTTAAGAAAGCCTAGAGAACAAATGGATTTGTCAGTTAAAAATAGGAGAGGAGAGTTATTAAATGGAGAGTTAGAGGTATTGGGAAGATGGAAGGAATATTTTGAGGAATTGTTAAATGTTGATGAAGATAGGGAAGCTGTGATTTCGTGTATAGGGCAAGGAGGAATAACATCTTGTAGGAGTGAGGAAGAGCCAGTTGTGAGTGTGGGGGAAGTTCGTGAGGCAGTAGGTAAAATGAAAGGGGGTAAGGCAGCCGGGATTGATGGGATAAAGATAGAAATGTTAAAAGCAGGTGGGGATATAGTTTTGGAGTGGTTGGTGCAATTGTTTAATAAATGTATGGAAGAGGGTAAGGTACCTAGGGATTGGCAGAGAGCATGCATAGTTCCTTTGTATAAAGGCAAAGGGGATAAAAGAGAGTGCAAAAATTATAGGGGGATAAGTCTGTTGAGTGTACCTGGTAAAGTGTATGGTAGAGTTATAATTGAAAGAATTAAGAGTAAGACGGAGAATAGGATAGCAGATGAACAAGGAGGCTTTAGGAAAGGTAGGGGGTGTGTGGACCAGGTGTTTACAGTGAAACATATAAGTGAACAGTATTTAGATAAGGCTAAAGAGGTCTTTGTGGCATTTATGGATTTGGAAAAGGCGTATGACAGGGTGGATAGGGGGGCAATGTGGCAGATGTTGCAAGTGTATGGTGTAGGAGGTAGGTTACTGAAAGCAGTGAAGAGTTTTTACGAGGATAGTGAGGCTCAAGTTAGAGTATGTAGGAAAGAGGGAAATTTTTTCCCAGTAAAAGTAGGCCTTAGACAAGGATGTGTGATGTCACCGTGGTTGTTTAATATATTTATAGATGGGGTTGTAAGAGAAGTAAATGCGAGGGTCTTGGCAAGAGGCGTGGAGTTAAAAGATAAAGAATCACACACAAAGTGGGAGTTGTCACAGCTGCTCTTTGCTGATGACACTGTGCTCTTGGGAGATTCTGAAGAGAAGTTGCAGAGATTGGTGGATGAATTTGGTAGGGTGTGCAAAAGAAGAAAATTAAAGGTGAATACAGGAAAGAGTAAGGTTATGAGGATAACAAAAAGATTAGGTGATGAAAGATTGAATATCAGATTGGAGGGAGAGAGTATGGAGGAGGTGAACGTATTCAGATATTTGGGAGTGGACGTGTCAGCGGATGGGTCTATGAAAGATGAGGTGAATCATAGAATTGATGAGGGAAAAAGAGTGAGTGGTGCACTTAGGAGTCTGTGGAGACAAAGAACTTTGTCCTTGGAGGCAAAGAGGGGAATGTATGAGAGTATAGTTTTACCAACGCTCTTATATGGGTGTGAAGCGTGGGTGATGAATGTTGCAGCGAGGAGAAGGCTGGAGGCAGTGGAGATGTCATGTCTGAGGGCAATGTGTGGTGTGAATATAATGCAGAGAATTCGTAGTTTGGAAGTTAGGAGGAGGTGCGGGATTACCAAAACTGTTGTCCAGAGGGCTGAGGAAGGGTTGTTGAGGTGGTTCGGACATGTAGAGAGAATGGAGCGAAACAGAATGACTTCAAGAGTGTATCAGTCTGTAGTGGAAGGAAGGCGGGGTAGGGGTCGGCCTAGGAAGGGTTGGAGGGAGGGGGTAAAGGAGGTTTTGTGTGCGAGGGGCTTGGACTTCCAGCAGGCATGCTTGAGCGTGTTTGATAGGAGTGAATGGAGACAAATGGTTTTTAATACTTGACGTGCTGTTGGAGTGTGAGCAAAGTAACATTTATGAAGGGATTCAGGGAAACCGGCAGGCCGGACTTGAGTCCTGGAGATGGGAAGTACAGTGCCTGCACTCTGAAGGAGGGGTGTTAATGTTGCAGTTTAAAAACTGTAGTGTAAAGCACCCTTCTGGCAAGACAGTGATGGAGTGAATGATGGTGAAAGTTTTTCTTTTTCGGGCCACCCTGCCTTGGTGGGAATCGGCCGGTGTGATAATAAAAAAAAAATAATATATATATATATATATATATATATGTGTGTGTGTGTGTGTGTGTGTGTGTGTGTGTGTGTGTGTGTGTGTGTGTGTGTGTGTGTGTGTGTGTGTGTGTGTGTGTGTGTGTGTGTGTGTGTCTGTGTGTGTGCATCATAGCAGGGTAGGTTAAGTAGGCTAAACGGCCATAAAAATTTATCTTTTCGATTTATTTGCTTCTCATCTTCAGAAACAACGACGATCTGATACGTAATATAACCGTATCAATAACTCAGATCACAACATAATAGAGGTACAGACATGTATTCACAGGGCTCCTGACCAGCATAATGTGGTCAGTCTTGAGTGTGTCTTCACAAAATTTAACTTCAGTAACAAAAACATACAATGGGAACAAGTCAACCATGTCATAAATGAAACAAGCTGGGAAGATATCCTAAACAACACGGATCCAAACCTTTACCTAGAAAAAAATAACTCTATGGCACTTGAGGTATGCTCAAAGCACATTCCATTCAGATAAAGAAAGAGAAGCTGTAAACTAGAAAGAGAGAGATGCTCCCTATACAGGCGAAGGCGAAGAATCACAGAGCTGCTGAGAGGGGCCAATATATCTGAAATAGGAAGGGAGGCACTGGTCAGAGAAATAGCAAATATCGAACCTAAGCTTAAGGAATCTTACAGGAGACAAGAATCTCAGGAAGCACTAAAAGTCATTTAGAAAAATGAAAAACAAAAACAAAATACTTCTTAACCTATGTCAAATCTAAGGGAAAAACAACATACAGTATTGGGCCCCTGCTTAGACGAGATGGGACATACACAGAGAGCCGTTACCCAGACTAAATGAATTCTTTATAAACGAGACCCAAAATTTGGTCATCTCAAAAATCTCTGATATTATCCTAACACCACAAGACTTTGAAAAGACAATAAATGACAGGCCCATGTACTCTGCCCCAGGCCCAGAACTCCATGTTCATCAAGAACTGCAAGAAGCCCCTGTCACGTGTCTTCAGCATTCTATGGAGAGGGAGCATGGACACAGGGGTCATTCCACACTCACTAAAAACAATAGACATAGTCCCACTCTACAAAGGAGGCAGTAAAGCAATTGCAAAGATCTACAGACCGATAGCACTAACATCCCATATCATTAAAATCTTTGAAAGGGCTCTAAGAAGCAAGATCACCAACCAGCTAGAGACCCATCAATTACACAACCCAGGGCAACACGGGTTTAGAGTAGATCGCTCCTGCCTGTCCCAGTTACTGGACTACTATGACAAGGTCCTGGATGCTATAGGATAAACAAAATGCAGATATAATATACACAGACTTTGCAAAAGCTTTCGACAAGTGTGACCATGGCGTAATAGCGCACAAAATGCTTGATAAAGGAATAACAGAAAAAGTTGGTAGATGGATCTATAACTTCCTAACAAATAGAACAAAGAGTAAGAGCAAACACAGTAAAGTCAGAGGCAGCAACGTTGAAAAGCTCTGTTTCATAAGGCACAGTACTCGCTCCCATCTTGTTCCTCATCCTCAAATCTGATATAGAGATGTAAGCCATAACTCCATGTCTACTTTTGCGGATGACATCCGAATTGCCATGACAGTGACCTCCATCGAAGACACCGCAAGACTCCAAGCGGACATTAACCATATCTTCAGATGGGCCACTCAAAACAATATGAAGTTCAGTGAAGAGAAATTTCAACTACTCAGATACGGAAAACTTGAGGAAATTAAAACTACGTCAGGGTATACAACAAATTCTAACCATACAATAGAGCGAGAAAGTAATGTGAAGAATCTGGGAGTGATAATGTCAGAGGATTTCGCCTTCAAAAACCACAACAATGTATCTACTGCATCTGTTAGAAAAATTATTGGATGGATAATGAGAACGTTCAGTACTAGGGACGCCAAGCCCATGATTCTCTTCAAATCGCTTGTTTTCTCTAGGTTGGAATACTGCTGTGCACTAACGGCCCACTTCAAGGCAGGCGAAATTGCTGACCTGAAGAGTGTGTAAAGAACTTTCACGGCACACATAAGTATGATAAGGCACCTAAATTATTGGGAACGGTTGAAGTCTCTTGATTTGTATTCCCTGGGACGCAGGCGAGAGAGATACATGATAATATACACTTGGAAAATCCTAGTGGGATTAGTACCAAACTTGCACACGAAAATCACTCCCAATGAAAGTAAAAGACTCGGCAGGAGATGCAACATTCCCCCAATAAAAAACAGGGTCGCCACGAGTACACTGAGAGATAGTACAGTAAGTGTCAGGGGCCCAAGACTGTTCAACTGCCTCCCAGCATACACAAGAGGGATTACCAATAGACTCCTGGCTGTCTTCAAAAGCCTACTGGACTGCGGTTCGTACGTCGTTTTACGTACGGCCAACAGTAACAGCCTGGTTGACCAGACCCTGATCAACCACGAGGCCTGGTCTCAGACCGGACCGCAGGGGCGTTGGCCCCCAAAACCCTCTCCAGGTATACTCCCGGTATATGCATTGATGGACATAGAACATCTGTACAAAGTCCTTTCTCGATTTTCACATTTTATTTTTATTTTTTATCTGAATACAGTTTTACACATAAAATTTTTCAATCTATGTAATCTCAACGTGTACACCTCTAGTGACCGTAACACGTCTAATAGATAATCATTCATTCCACGCATTGGCTAACACATCTGGGGTGACGTTGTTGATGCTATCATTGATTCTAACGTGGAATGTTTTGGTGTTAAGTTGCTGTTATCTGGAAAACAGTCCTTCACAAACCTCCACCAGAAATGTGACTAAAGGTAACCATGAGGGGTCATTTGATATGGTCATCACGATAATTAAACTATCGTATGCTGAGAACTGCATTTTCATATCTTGAATCACACTGCTGTAATATATTTGAGAAATCGGGAAAGGACTTTGCACCAGACTAGCTTGGCGACCCGGTCTGAACTTGATAAATTGATGTAGTGTAATGCAGCTTAGTCCTGCCCAATTTGTCTTGCGCTATCCTAGATTATGTTGGTGTCGCTTGGCATAGGGGAGGTGTTGTTTATTTTGTATTATTCATTCTGGTTGTCGACGACAATTTAACACTGTAACTATATGCATTTGTTTAAAGGTACATTTAAACAAAATATAAATTATTTATATTATAGTTTTCATCTTATTACGTGAAGATGAAAATATATTTGTAAATTCCATTTTCCTTGTGTGTGTATGAGAGAGAGAGTGAGAGAGAGAGAGAGAGAGAGAGAGAGAGGGGGGGGGGTAAGCTATGCAAGAGGTGGCAATGTCTAGGTGATAACTCCAGCTCTGTGGAATGAAACCTTTGAAGCTTCCGTAGCTACAAAAGCCTTTGGGTTACCAAGGCGTAGGGGAATGTTTGAAGACAGCCTCACTGCCCTGTTGAAGCCTCCCAGGCTCCCGGCTCAGGGTGACACACTTCATTTCTGGTGTGAGAGGATTATCCTGTGTGATGGAATATGGAAACATAGCTTATGATCCCACTGTATAAATATCATACAGAACATGTACAGTCCACTGCTGGTATACCAAATTTTGTTAAATAAAAAAAGTTATGCATCCGCACTTTATAGAAGCAACACCAGGTAGACTGGGCAACACACCTTTGATATTAGACCTGGTATTAGCGGGAAAAGGAGCACGAAATTTTGATCACAGACTAACTAAACCCATGTAATAAAGTTGGTAGAATTACCGACAATATGTTAGGGTAAAGGACACAAGTGCAACTAATGTCTCATTAGTTGCACTTGTGTCCTTTACCTAACATATCTAAACCCACTTGGAATGAGAGATAATATTCTGCTAGAAATATCGTATAATTCCCAGTCACATTCTGATCCCCCTGGAGTGTACGCCGAAGGTAACAAATCATCCGACAAGGGGGGTTAGATGATTGATCGCCATCGGCAAAAGCCACTCTTTTTTTTTTCCTAATTGATCCTGGATCGACTAATACCAGGCAACACCTGGCTGGACTTACATGCTCTTCTCGCTACCGTCATCCACATTACATAACTTGTCTTCATTATTTGTTGTAGTCTCGGAGTCTCAAAGTGCATTGTAAGTTGTTCAGACTTCGGCTCCCTCCCATCACGTCACTATTCACAGCCAACCCTTGTTATGCTACATCCTCGCCAGACACAAAAAGTATTTACATTTTTTTGGTTGGGTTCTTGGCCATGATGGAGTTCAGGATAATGGCCACTTGGTGATGCTGGAGTTCAGAATAATGACTTTTTGGCCATGCTGGAGTTCAGGATATTGATCTGGCCATGCTTGAGTTCAGGATAATGACCTTCTGTCCACGCTAGAAGTAAGGATAATGACCTACTGGATACGCTAGAATTTAGGATGACCTCTTGGCCATGCCAAACTCAGGATAATGATCTTCTGGCCATGCTGGAGTATAGGATAATGACCTCCTGGCCATGCTGGAGTTCAAGATAATGACCTCCTGGCCATGCTGTAGTTCAGGATAATGACGTCCTGGCCATGCTGGAGTACAGGAAAATGACCTTCTGGCCATGCTGGAGTTCAGGAAAAACCTCCTGGCCATGCTAGAGTTCAGGATAATGACCTCCTGGCCATGCTGGAGTACAGAATAATGACCATTTGACCATAATGGAGTACAAGATAATTACATCCTGGCCATGCTGGAGTACAGAATAAGGACTTCCTGACCATGTCTGAGTTTAGGATGATTACATCCTGGCTATGCTGGAGTTCAGGATAATGACCTCCTGGCCATGCTGGAGTACAGAATAATGACCACTTGGCCATAATGGAGTACAGGATAATTACATCCTGGCCATGCTTGTGTTCAGGATAATTACATCCTGGCCATGCTGGGGTACAGGATAATGACCTCCTGGCCATGCTTGTGTTCAGGATAATTACATCCTGCCCATGCTTGTGTTCAGGATAATTACATCCTGGCCATGCTGGGGTACAGGATAATGACCTCCTGGCCATGCTTGTGTTCAGGATAATTACATCCTGGCTATGCTGGAGTACAGGATAATGACCTCCTGGCCATGCTTTTATTCAGGATAATTACATCCTGGCCATGCTGGGGTACAGGATAATGACCTCCTGGCCATGCTGGGGTACAGGATAATTACATCTTGGCCATGCTTGTGTTCAGGATAATTACATCCTGGCCATGCTGGGGTACAGGATAATGACCTCCTGGCCATGCTTGTGTTCAGGATAATTACATCCTGGCCATGCTGGGGTACAGGATAATGACCTCCTGGCCATGCTTGTGTTCAGGATAATTACATCCTGGCCATGTTGGAGTACAGGATAATGACCTCCTGGCCATGCTTGTGTTCAGGATAATTACATCCTGGCCATGCTGGGTACAAGATAATGACCTCCTGGCCATGCCTGTCTTCAGGATAATTACATCCTAGCCATGCTGGGGTACAGGATAATTACATCCTGGCCATGGTTGTGTTCAGGATAATTACATCCTGGCCATGCTGGAGTACAGGATAATGACCTCCTGGCCATGCTTGTGTTCAGGATAATCACATCCTGGCCATGCTGGGGTACAGGATAATGACCTCCTGGCCATGCTGGAGTACAGGATAATTACATCCTGGCCATGCTGGGGTACAGGATAATGTCTTCCTGGCCATGCTGGAGTACAGGATAATTGCATCCTGGCCATGCTTGTGTTCAGGATAATTACATCCTGGCCATGCTGGGGTACAGGATAATGACCTCCTGGCCATGCTGGAGTACAGGATAATTGCATCCTGGCCATGCTTGTGTTCAGGATAATTACATCCTGGCCATGCTGGGGTACAGGATAATGACCTCCTGGCCATGCTGGAGTACAGGATAATTGCATCCTGGCCATGCTTGTGTTCAGGATAATTACATCCTGGCCATGCTGGGGTACAAGATAATGACCTCCTGGCCATGCTTGTGTTCAGGATAATTACATCCTGGCCATGCTGGGGTACAGGATAATGACCTCCTGGCCATGCTTGTGTTCAGGATAATTACATCCTGGCCATGCTGGGGTACAGGATAATTAGATCCTAGCCATGCTGGGGTACAGGATAATGACCTCCTGGCCATGCTTGTGTTCAGGATAATTACATCCTGGCCATGCTTGTGTTCAGGATAATTACATCCTGGCCATGCTGGGGTACAGGATAATTACATCCTAGCCATGCTGGGGTACAGGATAATGACCTCCTGGCCATGCTTGTGTTCAGGATAATTACATCCTGGCCATGCTTGTGTTCAGGATAATTACATCCTGGCCATGCTGGGGTACAGGATAATTACATCCTGGCCATGCTGGGGTAAGATAAGATAAGATAAGATTTCGTTCGGATTTTTAACCCCGGAGGGTTAGCCACCCAGGATAACCCAAGAAAGTCAGTTCGTCATCGAGGACTGTCTAACTTATTTCCATTGGGGTCCTTAATCTTGTCCCCCAGGATGCGACCCACACCAGTCGACTAACACCCAGGTACCTATTTGCTGCTATGTGAACAGGACAATAGGTGTAAGGAAACGTGTCGGAATTTCCACCCGCCGGGAATCGAACCCGGGCCCTCCATGTGTGAAGCGGGAGCTTTAGCCACCAGACCACCGGGCCACACCAGACCACCGGGCCAGGATAATGACCTCCTGGCCATGCTTGTGTTCAGGATAATTACATCCTGGCCATGCTGGGGTACAGGATAATGACCTCCTGGCCATGCTGGGGTACAGGATAATGACCTTACTATTGTTCACATTATGTAACCAGCGTATAGAGAAGCATGATGTAGACAATTTTCTTTAATTAAAACGGGTTTAGCACTTTGCAGGAATGTGATGCTACTGTTACTACGTCGTCTGCTACTATTATTGCTACTATTGCAATAATAATAATAATAATAATAATAATAATAATAATAATAATAATAATAATAATAATAATAATAATAATAATAATAATAATAATAATAATAATAATGTTAACACGAATAATAGCAACAACAACAACACTACTACTACTAATAATATCAGTAATGGCATCAGTGTGTACCCGAGTGTTGTAACCTTATAATTTTACCCGCCAAAAAATGCTGTATAAAAGCTGGAACAACAAGAGCTGCCTCCCTGTAACTGCAAAATATGTAAATTGAAATAGCAAGGGGGAAAAAATCACACCTGCCTCAACCAGGGCATTACAATGGAAAGTTTAATACGCAAGTCTCCTCCTACCCCAGATTGGTAAATTTCTTCCTGGTTAAAAGCTCTCGGGGCGTCGGGTGTTTCATTTCTACACGGGTGTAGCTCACTCGAAACTGGAGTTGGGGCTCGTTCCCCTGTAAATTATTCCTTCATTTGGGGGATGGTATCCATGCGGGGGGGAGGGGTATATCTGTGTGGTAATTGTGCCGGAGGAAGGTAATAGTCACTGTGCTAGCAGCATGCTGCTGTCTGTAATTGCGTGCTGCTTTCTGCCGTTACCTGCTGTTATTTACCAGAAGTTGGTGCTGTCTGGTGTTGTCTAGTAATGTTAGATGTTTTCTGGTGCTACGTGGTACTGTTCGATACTGTCTGGTACTGCCTGGTAATGACCGATACTGCGTGACACTATCTGATATTACCTGGTGCTGTCCGGTTGAGGATTTATTCCAGGCCTACAGAACCGAAACTAATGAGCCCGGTTGAGGATTTATTCCAAGCCAGCAGAATCGAAACTAATGAACCCGGTTGGGGATTTATTCCAAGCCAGCAGAATCGAAACTAGTGAATCTGGTTGGGGATCCTCGAGCCGCGAGGGGCTGCCTGAAATACTGAAAACTTGCTGAAGCCAATCTGGAAATTTTCCCTAATCACGAAGAGTCGACCTTGGGGACTACTGAGTGGCTGACCAAACACGGTAACTGCTGGGCCAGTCGCATTTGTTGTCGGGGGAAATGAGGATAGAGAGAGAGAAAGAAAGAGAGAGCTGGGGATAAACAAAATTAACTTAGCATAGCCAGAAATGACCTGAGGATGAACAGAGCGACCTGGGAGAGGATCAGAACGACCTGGGGATGAACAGAACGAATTGTGTCTCACCCCCACCCCCATCTAGTGTCTCTTACCCCCACCTAGTTATGATGAATATGACATATTTGCAACACTTGGGTAGCTTTGTTGCCGAAATGTTTCCCCTATGCAACAGCCTTCTTCAGTCGAAGACAACAGTGCAGAAAATAGCAGTAGTGTTGAGGTGATCAGTCCGTCACCCATAGTAGGAGTTAGTCCCTTAAACCTAAATCAGACCTTATATACTAAGAAGAAGTGTGGCGGTGAAGCAGCTGGAGGTGACGTTACAGGTGAGCGCGGCCCACTATAATAATATAATATCTTTATTTCTACAAGTACATGTACTAGGTGTACATTATTATTATTATTATAATCAAGGGGGAAGCGCTAAACCCAGAGGATTATACAGCGCCTGGGGGGGGGGATGTGGAAGGCATTCAGGCTTAATTTGGGAAACTGGAGCACAGATCCAATTCCCTAAATCAAGAGCCCCTCACCAACATCAAGGAACCTTCCTTGAGGGGACTAGGTGTACAGGCCTAGCTGACATCAAGGACGTAGTACTATATAGAAAGCCCCTTGTTATGCAGAGCATTTCGGGCAAATTAAGTCAGTTTTGTCCAAGGATGCGACCCACATCAGTCAAGTAATTACCAGGTACCCATTTTACTGAGGGGGAACATAGACAACCTGTGCAAAGAAACATGCCCAATGTTTCTACCCTCGCTGGGTATCGAACCCGGATCCTAGCCGTGTAAAGCGAGAGCTTTAGCCACCAGGCCACGGGACACCGTGGAAGCAGGCCGCAGTGAAATGTTGTTTAGCAGAGTTGAGAAAGACGTCTCCGGTTCTGAGATACCACGGTGATGCTGTGTCAGATAGGCATCATACTGTATCGTGCCGTCAGTCATACGATACCCTTTATCCCCTCATCCTAGCTAGAGCCGCCCACGCTCACCCACAGATATTTCCTCTCACTCTTAAGACATCTGCTATCCCTGTTCACCTAGAAGTAAGTAGGTGCCTGGGTGTTAGCCGGCTGGTGTGGGTCGCATCCTGGGGGACAAAATTAACTTACGTTGTCATAAAGGTCTGTAAAGGTTGTATCATGTACTTGTAGAAATAAAAATTATTATTATTATTATTATTAATTATTTTATTTTTTATTAACACATCGGCCGTTTTCCACCAAGGCAGGGTGGCCCGAAAAAGAACAATTTTCACCATCATTTACTCTATCACTGTCTTCCGTACACTACAATTATAAAACTGCAACATTAACACCCCTCCTTCAGAGTGCAGACACTGTACTTCCCATCTTCAGGACTCAAGTCCGGCCTGCCGGTTTCCCTGAATCCCTTCATAAATGTTACCTTACTCACACTCCAACAGCACGTCAAGTCCTAAAAGCCATTTGTCTCCGTTCGCTCCTAACATGCTCATGCATACTTGCTGGAAGTTCAAGCCCCTCGCATAAAAATCCTCCTTTACCCCCTCCACCCAAACTTTTCTAGGCCGACCTCTACCCCGCCTTCTCTCCACTAGAGATTTATACACTCTCGATGCCATTCTATTTTGTTCCAGCCTCTCTACACGTCCGAACCACCTCAACAACTCCTCCTGAGCCTTCTGGATAATAGTTTTGGTAATCCTGCACCTCTTCCTAATCTTCAAACTACAGATTCTCTGCATTATATTCACACCACACATTGCCCTCAGGCATGTCATCTCCACTGCCTCCAGCCTTCTCCTTGTTGCAACATTCACCACCCATGCTTCACACCCATATAAGAAGAGCGTTGGTATAACTATTCCCTCATACATTCCCCCTCTTTGCATCCATTATTATTATTATTATTATTATTATTATTATTATTATTATTATTATTATTATTAATATTATTACTCACCTTCACTCTTTCCTCTCTTAACATGGGAAACAAAGCTTTTGTTTCCACTACGTAAAACTATCATACAGAATTGGATAGCAGCACACTGCGGATGTATCAATTTTTTTAACTTTCCTTTCATAACTTAATTCTACCAGTCCCTCTCCTTCCACCCACTTTCTCCTCCCTCTCTCTCTCTCTCTCTCTCTCTCTCTCTCTCTCTCTCTCTCTCTCTCTCTCTCTCTCTCTCTCTCTCTCTCTCTCTCTCTCTTTCTCCCTTTCTCTTCCCCTCTCTCAATAAGTTAGTCTGCCTGAGCGTGTGTCAGCCGGCTGACAAATCTCTTTACATATATCATCTGCCAGAGTCTGCGTTACAATTTTCACCTTTAGTTGATTATTAGTGAAAGAAATGATCTACAGTGAAGGGAGGGAGTCTGAGATGTTTTAGAAGATAGAGGAATGGAATGAGGTGGAGGGAGGAATGGAAGGAGGGGTGGAGGAGGAGAGAGGGAGGAAGGAAGGAAGGAAGGAAGGAAGTAAGGACTATGTGGGAAAGAGATAACAAGATTTGGAAGTCCACACCGAGGATATCTACTGATAAGACTCGTCTACGTCTATCTACAACATGGACTGTCATACATTAGAGGAGGAAGGGAAATCTAGAGGGGGTAGAGGGAATAAAAGAGGGAGAGAGGCATGGAGAAAGTGGAAGAAAAAGGAAAAGTGATAAGAGGAAAAAGGAATATATCGTTGCGTGAAAGTGAAAGGATATATCATATGCAGAGGGGAGGAGGGGAGGGTGAAATCAGGGAAATATATCTCCAAGAGTAATGCATTATTTTTGAAAGCCATCACAACCATAAATCTGAAAGTATTTCAAGTAAGAGCTCAAAAGAAGGTTGGGGACGTAAAAACTGCCATGAAGAGAGACCAAAGTTTAATTGGAGTGGTGAGGTCTAGATTCTTTCTCCTTTGCTGTTGTAACTCTGGTTATGAATGTCGTACTTTCCAAGACATTGATGACACAGGTTGCTGAGCACGCTTTAGCGCTGTATGACCCTAGTAGGTTTAGCGCTTCCTCTTGATTATAATAATAATGCTGAACACGCTACTATGGGGAGGGACAACGTTTAACTCTGTTAGACCTCAATCATGACTTGATAAAGCTCTCTTCTGAGAAAAACGTTGTCCCGATGAAGGTTTCTCGTCTTTACTTCTATGTCTTTGACTACTTTGGTAAGAGTTCAAACACAGGCATGACTTTCGCCTTGTCGTCTTTGTTTACACTGCTGTGGAAACCTTACAAATAATAAGAGAGAGAGAGAGAGAGAGAGAGAGAGAGAGAGAGAGAGAGAGAGAGAGAGAGAGAGAGAGAGAGAGAGAGAGAGAGAGAGAGAGAGAGAGAGAGAGAGAGAGTTGAATATTTAAATACCTAAATATTTTTTTAACCTGGCTGTTTCGAATGATACGTGATTATATTATAATCACGGAGGAGCCCTAAACCCGTAGGATTATACAGCGCATGACGGGGGGGGGGGGGGTGGAAGGTATTCAGGCTCAATTCAGGGAACCGGAGCACAGATACAATTCCCTAGATCAAGAGCCCCTCACCACGTGAGAAAGCATTCTTTGGCACTGTGTGAGCCTCCAACCTGCCTCTTGAAAACGCTCTCCTGGTCCCTCAGTCAGAGACCACTCACTAACGGAGTGCTTTTTAAGGTGTTACACTCTCTTCAGTGTAACAAACATCTTTCCGGACATCTCGAAATTTTACACTGTAGAAGTGACGCTTCTTTAAGGCAACGGACAAAATTCAATTGCCCCTCGTTTCTCAGGAACTATACGTTCTCTGTCAACGTAATGTCACAGGATCTTGTGTTTGAGGAGACTCACTTAGCGTTAACAAGTGATTTGGACTTCACTATATTATTTTTATAACAGAAAATAGGCTTTCTTAATATCAATAGACTTTCGAACACGACCAGGGACGATTCTTCAAGCATGCAGCAGCCCCAATAACGATGCGTGACTTCGGTCGGTCTTCGACACCCGGCAAATGGAGTTATCGAATCCGCTGAAAAGAGTGAGGACTTCGGCATCTTGGATACATTGATATATCGATGTTGGGGGGGGAGGAAGGGGAGGGAGACGGCTTTAAACGAATGGACCTAATAAGCCAGAAAGCCACTAGAAGCGATCAGAAATAGAACTAATAAGGCAGCATGCCACAGTAACTACTTAGTAAGTCTAAGAGATAAGTAAGTTATGAAGCCGCCAGGATATAAGGGATCATTTAGACAGTTTGATCAGTAGCAAGTTACTCAGCAACAGAAATGGGTCTAAGCAGTCTACACACACACACATACACACACACACACACACACACACACACACACACACACACACACACACACACACACACACACAGTTTTGTTCCCAAGGGAAACAGAAATAATAGGAAGACCAAAACGAGTCCTTGGTTTACCCGAAGGTGTAGGGAGGCAAAAACTAAGTGCAACAGAGAATGGAAAAGGTACAGGAGGCATAGGACCCAGGAAAACAAGGAGATTAGTAGAAGAGCCAGAAACGAGTATGGGCAGATAAGGAGGGAGGCCCAGCGACAGTATGAAAACGACATAGCATCGAAAGTCAAATCTGACCCGAAACTGCTGTATAGCCACATTAGGAGGAAGACAACAGTCAAGGACCAGGTGATAAGGCTGAGGAAAGAAGGTGGAGAACTCACAAGAAACGATCAAGAGGTATGTGAGGAGCTCAACATGAGATTTAAGGAAGTATTTACAGTAGAGACAGGAAGGACTCTGGGGGGACAGACCAGATGGGGACACCAGCAAGGAATACACCAACAAGTGTTGGACGACATACATACAGATGAGGAGGAGGTGAAGAAACTGCTAAGGGACATCGATACCTCAAAGGCAATGGGACCGGACAACATCTCTCCGTGGGTCCTTAGAGAGGGAGCAGATATGTTGTGCGTACCACTTACCACAATCTTCAACACATCCCTGGAAACTGGGCAACTACCTGAGGTATGGAAGACGGCAAATGTAGTTCCCATTTTCAAAAAAGGAGACAGAAAAGAGGCACTAAACTATAGACCTGTGTCATTGACGTGTATAGTATGCAAAATTATGGAGAAGATTATCAGGAGGAGAGTGGTGGAGCACCTGGAACGGAACAGGAGTATAAATGCCAACCAGCACGGATTCACGGAAGGCAAATCCTGTGTCACAAACCTTCTGGAGTTTTATGATAAAATAACAGAAGTAAGACAAGAGAGAGAGGGGTGGGTTGATTGCATCTTCTTGGACTGCAAGAAGGCCTTTGACACAGTTCCTCACAAGAGATTAGTGCAGAAGCTAGAGCATCAGGCGCATATAACAGGAAGGGCACTGCAATGGATCAGAGAATACCTGACAGGGAGGCAACAACGAGTCATGGTACGTAATGATGTATCACAGTGGGCACCTGTGACGAGCGGGGTCCCACAGGGGTCGGTCCTAGGACCAGTGCTATTTTTGGTATATGTGAACGACATGACGGAAGGGTTAGACTCAGAAGTGTCCCTGTTTGCAGATGATGTGAAGTTAATGAGGAGAATTAAATCTGATGAGGACCAGGCAGGACTTCAAAGAGACCTGGACAGACTGGACACCTGGTCCAGCAAATGGCTTCTCGAATTTAATCCTGCCAAATGCAAAGTCATGAAGATAGGGGAAGGGCACAGAAGACCACAGACAGAGTATAGGCTAGGTGGCCAAAGACTGCAAACCTCACTCAAGGAGAAAGATCTTGGGGTGAGTATAACACCGAGCATGTCTCCGGAAGCACACATCAATCAGATAACTGCTGCAGCATATGGGCGCCTGGCAAACCTGAGAACAGCATTCCGATACCTTAGTAAGGAATCATTCAAGACACTGTACACCGTGTATGTCAGGCCCATACTGGAGTATGCAGCACCTGTTTGGAACCCGCACTTGATAAAGCACGTCAAGAAACTAGAGAAAGTACAAAGGTTTGCAACAAGGTTAGTTCCAGAGCTAAGGGGAATGTCCTATGAAGAAAGATTAAGGGAAATCGGCCTGACGACACTGGAGGACAGGAGGGTCAGGGGAGACATGATAACGACATATAAAATACTGCGTGGAATAGACAAGGTGGACAAGGACAGGATGTTCCAGGGAGGGGACACAGAAACAAGAGGCCACAATTGGAAGTTGAAGACACAAATGAGTCAGAGAGATAGTAGGAAGTATTTCTTCAGTCATAGAGTTGTAAGGCAGTGGAATAGCCTAGAAAATGACGTAGTGGAGGCAGGAACCATACACAGTTTTAAGACGAGGTTTGATAAAGCTCATGGAGCGGGGAGAGAGAGGGCCTAGTAGCAACCGGTGAAGAGGCGGGGCCAGGAGCTAGGACTCGACCCCTGCAACCACAAATAGGTGAGTACAGGTAAGAGAACTATTAAACGAATCATGGTAAATGTGTTTCCCTCTTTGTGTCACCCTATCTTGGGGAATCAGGATGGTCGCTGTTGAGGTCACGACGCGCTACGATGATTCTTGCGCATGTCAGGTCAGGATATTGTTTTTTCCGAGAATTTCAACCTGAAATAATTTTAAGCAATTATTATTATTATTATTATTATTATTATTATTATTATTAATTATTATTATTATTATTATTATTATTATTATTATTATTATTATTATTATTATTATTATAATCACAGAGGAGCGTTAAACACATAGGAGCCATACAGTGCCTGGGTTTTATTAGTCGAATTTTGTTTCAGTCAAATATCAAGCCAGTTAACGTTTGTTCTACAAGTCGACTCCGCTGAGATTAATCTCAGAGAGATTTCATTAGAGCTGAATTCCGCCCGTGCAGGAGCCAGCTGTTTGTATTTAGATGCTTATCTGTGAATTTTTATCTGAATGTTAGAGGCGGTAATATAATTCACCTCGCATGGTGTCGTTACACTGGAATCACCATGATTCCTTTTTCATAACTTCGTTGTCCTCAGCGCCCTGGGACTGGCTCATCTGAATTATTATTATTATAATCAAGGGGAAGCGCTAAACCTGTAGGATTATACAGCGCCTGGGGGGAGGAGGAATGTGGAAGGCATTCAGGCTTAATTCGGGGAACTGGAGCACAGATCCAATTCCCTAAATCAAGAGCCCCTCACCAACATCAAGGAACCTTCCCTGGGACTGGCTCATCTGAAGCACTTGGAAGTTCGCCTGTTCCTCTCCTCAGGAAAAGGGGGTGAACTATAGTTATGGAAATTCTTAGATAAGTTTGGTAAATTATTTTATTTTATTCTTTTTCTTACGTTAGGTTAAGTGGCTGCATTAGTTTTCGTCGTAAAATAAATGAGTGACTTAGCGAAAACTTGCTCAACTAAATTTTACTGTTTTCCTTTGAGGGAGGTTTAATATTTTAGAGTAGCTCTCTCGTATTTACATAATTCTGTTGTAATTTAAACATTCTAATGGAACTGTTTACCTTCACATCATTTGACAGGTGCCTGAGCCCGAGCCTTTAGATCGACACCATGCCTAACCCTTCTAGGGTAGGGTAGGTGCCTGAGCCCGAGCCTTTAGCTCATAAGACTGTCATTCCCATTAGCCCCCTTGGGGCGGGGATGGCAGACCAGAGAGGCCTAGCTTGTGGCTAGGCCTGGGGACAGTTGGTCCCAAAGATGAGGAGGTGCTTGTACCTCCTCCCATGGGAGACTTAGGTCTCAGACACTCCCTAAAGAGGGAGCCAAGGCCGGGCCACCACTTGGACAAGGCCCGGGCCGGGAGAATACCGGCTAATCTTTAACTAACTAACCGAGCCTTTAGCTCATAAGACTGTCATTCCCATTAGCCCCCTTGGGGCGGGGATGGCAGACCAGAGAGGCCTAGCTTGTGGCTAGGCCTGGGGACAGTTGGTCCCAAAGATGAGGAGGTACTTGTGCCTCCTCCCATGGGAGACTTAGGTCTCAGACACTCCTTAAAGATAAAGAGGGAGCCAAAGCCGGGCCACCACTTGGGAAAAGCCCGGGCCGGGAGAATACCGGCGAATCTTTAATAATAATAAAAATAAGATTCCCCCCAATGGTCTGAGCTTGCTACCATTTGCAGCTCATAAGACTGCCATCCCCACGAGCCCCTTTGAGGCGGGGTAGATGGCAGACCAGAGGCCTAGCTTCTTCCTACGAGCCCCGTGAGGGCGGGGAATGTGGCTAGGCCTGGGGACACTTGGTCCCAAAGATGAGGAGGTACTTGTACCTCCTCCCATGGGAGACTTAAGTCTCGAGACACTCCCCAGATAGGGAGCCAAGGCAGGGTCACCACTACTTGGAAAAGACCCGGGCCGGGAGAATACCGGCGAATAAAAAAAAAAAAAAAAAAAAGATTCCCCCCATCGACACCATGCCTAACTCTTCTAGGGCAGGGTAGGTGCCTGAGCCGGCGCCTTTAGCTCATAAGACTGTCATTCCCATTTGCCCCCTTGGGGCGGGGATGGCAGACCAGAGAGGCCTAGCTTGTGGCTAGGCCTGGGGACAGTTGGTCCCAAAGATGATGAGGTACTTGTGCCTCCTCCCATGGGAGACTTAGGTCTCAGACACTTCCTAAAGAAGGAGCCAAGGCCGTGCCACCACTTGGAAAAGGCCCGGGCCGGGAGAATACCGGCGAATCTTTAATAATAATAATAATAATAATAATAATAATAATAATAATAATAATAATAATAAGATTCCCCCCCTCAATCGACGCTATGCCCAGCCTTCTAGAGCAGGGTAGGTGCTTGAGCCAGAGCGGGCGTGGAATGTGGCTAGGCCTGGGGACACTTGGTCCCAACGATGAGGCGGTACTTGTGCCTCCTCCCATGGCAGACTTTGGTCTGAGTTACTCCCGCGAAAGGGAGCCAAGGCCGGGCCACCACTTGGAAAAGGCCCAGGTCGGGTGAGTTCCGGGGAATCAACAAGAAGACGAAGATCTCCCCCAAAAATCACAAGCAGACTTCCACGATCCCTCCTAGGGCGAAAAAGATGGTAGACCAGAGGCCTAGCTTCTCCCTACGAGTTCCGTGAAGGCGGGGAATGGGGCTAGGCCTGAGGACAGTTGGTCCCAGACAATGAGAAGGTACTTGTACCCCTTTCCATGGGAGACATAGGTCTCAGACACTCCCACGACAGGGAGCCAAGGCCGGGTCACCATCTGGAAAAGACCCGGGCCGGGAGAGTACCGTAGAATCAAGAAAAAAAGACCCCGTACCCTGAGACGCATTCCCTTTTCCTGACGAACAGTCCACCACCTCTACTGCCTGAAGCTCACTGATTTGACAAGAGATGCAATACGTCTTGGCGATATAATATGGTGCCTTTGGATAAAATATCACCACACGTCCGAGCGAGAACTTCTCAACTTTTGATTTATCGTCAGATGCAGAAAACAGCAAAATAATAACCAAGACTCGGCTTTCTTTAATCTGTAGCAACATGGAAGAAGATTTACAGCCAATGTGAGAATAAAAGACACCCTCCGTGGGCGCCATGACAGAATGAAGTCACGGGCAGTTAGCCAACCAGGGTCAAGATGAAACAATTATAAATTTGTGATGAACAGACAAAGGTTGCAGAGCAAGCTTTCTTTGCGGCAACGTTTTGCTCCGTGTAGAACTTTATTAAATCATACACAGAGCGAAACGTTGTCCTAATAAAAGCTTATTTCTGCAATACATAATTTGGATCTAATAATTTTTTTCCGTTTACAATTTCTTAAATTTAAATTTTTTCTTCTGAAGATGTAAAGTTTAGTGAAATACAAAACTCGAATCTTAATTAGCGAAGTTATTCATAAGCTCTTTCTTCAGCTTTATAATGCATAAGAAATTTGACAATCGAATCACAAGTTTCGGTCAAGCAATGGCTTGGCATTTTCATTAGTGAACCAATATCTTACCCAAACGCATTCATTACAGGACCATAATGCTCCAGTATGCCGAATGCTCTTGTCCGTCTTATGGGCGATGCTAACAACACTTGTGTCTCCTCGGAGATGTTAACAATGTTGTCTCCTGGGTAATACTAACAATGCTATCTTTCACATGTTGCAGACCTTACCGGCTACCAGCGCATGAACTGAAATAGTGTTGGAGCATTACGAATCCCAAATGGGAATACACACAATCAATGGCCCCCTGATACAACATATGCTGAGATTTCCCATGTCCCTTTGACCTAAAGTTATTTGAAATAGTAAGTCTTAAGCGAGTTTAGCCTAGTCACACATCATCTTTACTGGCAGATGAATATCTGGTGTTATCTTACTGACCTGCCTGTAGTCTGTACATTTCCTCGCCCTACCCATCCGGTTTATTGTCCGAGATGCAGGGAGATCTGTGGACTAGAAAATTCTTCTATCTGTCCATTTTCAGGTAAAAACTGAAATTTTCCTGCATTATCTGTAACTTCACATGGTGAGCTCTGTAAGGAGATAAAAAAATCTGATAGGTGTACTGATAGGTGTACCACCACCTACCTTGATGTCATGCACAACTACGGTGCATATTTGAGGAAGGTTAAAGTATAAAGTATTACGCTTATCTAGCATTGCTAGAATATACAGAGCCTGAGCGTGGGTGATGTCACTCATGCATTGTGGAGACTTCTGAAGGATATCAGAATTTTATAAGTCACATCTCTATACTACTGACTTGCTCTGAAATATACATCTCAGCTATGACGCTCTGTGGAAACATTAGGAAGTATGGCATTTATTGGCAACTGCGAATTTGAGTGGAAAAACTTTACCTGGTTGATATACACTTTAGCGCCAGTTATCTTATCCACAGATCATTGCAGGCAGCTGGGGAGAGTTTCTGCACCACCTTCTGAGGACCCTAACATAGCCTGTTTGACTACATTATAATTTAAATCATCTGACATTGAAGCACATCTTGTGCTTTACCATGTAATGCTGTACGAACTACTCTTGCTGAATGTTGTTTTGGCCACATTAAAGCTGAAGTCTCGTTTTCTAACACTTCAGAAAAATCCCCAAGCTCGTCTTCAGAAAACCGTAGTGTGAATGACACGGAGAAATAATAAAAAGGCACAGTACCGTGACTAGAACTTCTGTAAGTTGAACCGTTCACCATATTTAGTACGTAACTCTCTCCTCTCCTCTCTCTTATATTATTCAGAGGCTAGAGCCTGCCTTTGCCTTGAAGTTTCAAAATTAATCTTTGTTAAATTAAATGACAAACATATTGCTAATAAATCCTGCACTCACTCTTGGTACGACCTCACCCGTGAGTTCTCCCGGAGCACATTTGCGGGAACGACTACGGGTACCTTGCTTGCTGCCATACAGAGAAGAAACTTAACCCCTTCCACAGTAGTCTTAGAATCGGAAAATAATCGTTTGCGTCTGAGTCCACGAAGCTCTAAGCTGTTAGTCTTCACCTATTAGCTTTCCAAATAGCCCGTGCAATACGCCAATACTATTGAAACAAGAGACTAGACAAAATAAAAGATTCACTGTTTCACAGTAACAACACAAGATTTTCAACTAGGAAGGTACAACACTGACAATGTGGACAAGTACCTCTTTCACGATCTCCAGTGTTCTGTGTTGCAGGGTTGCAATGCTGGGTTGTGCTATAGTAGTCAGCAGCCAGAAATACCACAAATCCCTGAAGGAGGGCAAAATCGTACAGTAATTACTTGTGTTGTTCAACCCACCACCAATTATATACACCGTATATAATGCACACGGATTCACAACAAGACAGCGTATCAAAATGAGAGAATAATAACCAACACCAGAGGACTGAGGTCTCACTGGAGTGTCCCAGCTGGTGGTTGAAGTGAATACAGTTAGTTGAGGCTATTGACACACTCCAGGTACTGTATCCAGGTGTCCAAGGTCCTTTGACACGGTCAGTCGCCACAGCATCTCCCGGCAAACATCAGTCCAGTTAGAGTCACATAAAGCCACCAGATGACCATCCATACCTCAGCTAGCAGACAACTACAGGACTCATGGGAAGTATTGTGAGTGTCCAGTATCGTTTACCTTCTAGTCACATGCAACATTGTCGTCAGGGTATTAGCATGCTGTCTCCCGGAAAACGCTAACAATGTTGTCTCCTGCGTAATGCTAACAAGGTTTCTTTTTTCCGAGTAATACAAACGATGCTGAGCGTCCTCTGCTCACACTTAACATGATGTCTGTTTCCTGAGTAATACGAACAACGACGTGTCTCCTGATGTTCGACATATGACACTGTCTCTCTTTCCCGAGAGAAACCAGCGACGCGTGCAGATATGTAACAGAATAACTAACAAAAAGCATATAGCGGGAAAATGAGAAGACTAAAAGCGACAAATCTGGATAAAAATGCAGAGGAAAAATAAGAATAAATTATACATAATGCAACTTAAATATAGGGCAAATAAAGATAATAAGTATTATAAGAGAAAAATGTATTAATTAGTCATCCCTGAAGACGAACTTTGAAAAGGTTGCCTGATTTTTTTTTCTCCTCCAACTTTTCGATTTTCTTTCGCTCATTATTCGAGTATTATTATCACTGGGGAGCGCTAAATCCGTAGGGCGCTCATTACTCGAGAACCTCTCGTCCAATCGAGTTCAAATTCTGAATGCTTGTGTATAGTAGCAAGGACTAAATTCTAGGAACAAATGGCATGTACAGCTGTTATTGACCACATACCCAGCATCCTGGAATGACTCGGATAACTTGCAAAAGCCTCAGTGGCATAGTTTCAGACATTCAAAAAAAGTTGCTTCTTAGTTTGACGAAAATGAAAGTAAAAGTCTAGTGTGTTGGTGCATGAGATTTAGCTATTTCATACGTAAAACATTAATATTTTGATTCCTGTTTAGTAATCACGATCAAAATATATGCGTCTACCTCTCCTGAAAGGTTTTAGCATTTAATGGTTGATGTATCTTATGGACATGATAGTATCCATTTAGTTTGTGTGTGAACAAATTTATCAATACAATATTTTTTCAAAACTTGAAATTTAAAAATTTTTCAACGCATTGGACTATCTTAAAAACACAAAACCACTACAGGATTGTTGAGAATGCTAAAACTAATACAACTGCAAAAGCAAAAACATTGAAAATTGGAGTTTTTATAGTGTTTTAAGTTTTACTGAGTTCACTGAACCCTTAAACACTACACGGCATGATGCCTGAGCCGTCCATTTGTTAGCTGCTGTTTTCCCGTACCATCCAAGGATTTCATTTATTACTTCAGAAGGCCTTATTAAATCTGCTTCAAATTTCAAACATTGGTTAACTATTACCAGGTGGAGGTTCGTAAAGCAATTGCTATGTGCAGGTTGCTTTTTGCTCAATATTACAGCCCATTCTCGAAATTGATTTCCATGAGATTGCTTTAAAGATCCTCTTTTGATCGGTATCACAATTTCAGGAACTGTCGAGTGATTTACTTATTGTATATTATTACTGGTTACAGATTCACGTACACAGGCACCTGATGATGGTAGTAATGGTGGTGAGGATGATAATAGTGATGGTGTAGTGGCGATGATGGTGATAGTGGTGGTGTGGTGATGATGGTGGTGATGATGGTGATAGTGGTGGTGTGGTGATGATGGTGATAGTGGTGGTGTAGTGGTGGTGGTGAGGGTGGTGATAGTGGTGGTGTGGTGGTGATGGTGGTGATGATGGTGATAGTGGTGATGTGGTGGCGATGGTGGTGAGGATGGTGATAGTGGTGATGTGGTGGTGATGATGGTGATACTGGTGGTGTAGTGGTGATGGTGGTGAGGACAGTGATAGTGGTGATGTGGTGGTGATGCTGGAGAGGATGGTGATAGTGATGGTGTGGTGGTGTGGTGGTGTGGTGGTGATGGTGGTGATGAGGGTGATAGTGGTGATGTGTTGGTGATGGTGGTGAGGATGATGATAGTGGTGGTGTGGTGGTGATGGTGACAGTTATAGTGATGGCAGTGGTGATATTAGTAGTGGTGATGTGCATACTATACGTATATGCAAAAATATGCATAAACATATGAATACACATGCACAAGTATGCATGTGTTTACACACAATCCTCTGAAGATGTTTGTAAGCACATGAAAGCGCTCAGGTATTGTGTTCTATTTTTATTGTGGCATTTTTACTTAAAATAGTATGTAAACGCCGATAATCTCAAAATGGCATAGTATTATTTTATATTATTGCATTATTTTGTCTTGATGCTGGCGAGGGGCTCTTGATCCAAGTATTCGGATTTATCTTCTCCACAGGTGTAGGCTGTGCAAACAAATTTTGTCGAATTCTGTGCAATAACTGCAAAATATATCTAGATTCTGTGCAATAACTGGAAAATGCATCATATGGTCAACTTTAAACTTGTAGTGTTGATGTGTTGTCGTGAAGGATAATAATCTCTTGATGTTAGATCGTGTAAGTTATCAGGTGGGAATTTTATTAATAAAATAGGTTTTTGTGAAATAATTAGAGAATGTCTCTTCTGATCAGAAATAAGTCATGGTGTTTGACTTTATGTGTGGCTATCCGAGGTTAAATCAATTTAACGTTCTTTTATGTGTCTATAGCATCTATGTGCCCTCAGGTCCAACGTTAAAAAATTATAGAATTAGACACATGTGCTACGTCAGGGTATCTTTATTTGCAGACGCTTCGAAAGCCAGTGGTTTTATCAATGCAAGGACATAATGCGAAGAATTACATACAAAAGATGAGATAATCAGTCCCTCAGCATTGGAGTTAGTGTACAGCATCTTGTCAGGCCTAGTCACAGACCGGGCGCGGGGGCGTTGACCCCCGGAACTCTCTCCAGGTAAACTCCAGGTATACCATTTATGTACAACGTTAAAAAAATTAAGTTAAGTTTACTAAAGTTATATAGAACTTACCCTACTTTCTTAAAAGCTGGTCAGCCTTACTTAGAGAAAAGTTTGCATTAATTTTGGCCTCTCTAGGTCCCACTTTGTGATTTTTTTTAAGAAAATGTAAAATATTTAAATACTGCTTATTTAGCGATAGTTTCTGAGTGTCGTATATGATCAGATTCAACCCTGCCATGTTGAGTACTTGGTAATGTAACTTTTGGGTTGTTGTGTTTGGTTGGGAGGAGGGGCAAGGGGTTGGGGTGTCGTGTGTTTGGTTGTGCTTGGTTGGGAGGACTAGGGAGGGGTTGAGGGGGGGTTGTGTGCGTGGTTGTGCTTGGTTGGGAGGACTAGGGAGGGGTTAAGGGGGGGTTGTGTGCGTGGTTGTGCTTGGTTGGCAGGACTTGGGAGGGGTTGAGGAGGGGTTGTGTGCGTGGTTGTGCTTGGTTGGGAGGACTAGGGAGGGGTTAAGGGGGGGTTGTGTGCGTGGTTGTGCTTGGTTGGGAGGACTTGGGAGGGGTTGAGGAGGGGTTGAGGAGGGGTTGTGTGAGTGGGTGTGCTTGGTTAGGAGGACTTGGGAGGGGTTGAGGAGGGGTTGTGTGCGTGGTTGTGCTTGGTTGGGAGGACTAGGGAGGGGTTAAGGGGGGGTTGTGTGCGTGGTTGTGCTTGGCTGAGAGGACTTGGGAGGGGTTGGGGGGTTGAGGAGGGGTTGTGTGTGTGGTTGTGCTTGGTTGAGAGGACTTGGGAGGGGTTGAGGAGGGGTTGTGTGCGTGGTTGTGCTTGATTGGGAGGACTGGGGAAGGGTTGAGGAGGGGTTGTGTGCGTGGTTGTGCTTGGTTGGCAGGACTTGGGATGGGTTGAGGAGGGGTTGTGTGTGTGGTTGTGCTTGATTGGGAGGACTGGGGAGGGGTTGAGGAGGGATTGTGCGTGTGGTTATGCTTGATTGGGAGGACTGGGGAGGGGTTGAGGAGGGATTGTGTGTGTGGGTGTGCTTGATTGGGAGGACTGGGGAGGGGTTGAGGGGAGGTTGTGTGTGTGGTTGTGCTTGATTGGGAGGACTGGGGAGGAGTTGAGGAGGGATTGTGTGTGTGATTGTGCTTGATTGGGAGGACTGGGGAGGGGTTGAGGAGGGATTGTGTGTGTGGTTGTGCTTGATTGGGAGGACTGGGGAGGGGTTGAGGGGGATTGTGTGTGTGGTTATGCTTGATTGGGAGGACTGGGGAGGGGTTGAGGGAGGATGTGTGTGGTTGTGCTTGACTGAGAGGACTGGGGAGGGGTTGAGGGGGGTTGTGTGTGTGGTTGTGTTTGATTGGGAGGACTGGGGAGGGGTTGAGGGGGGATTGTGTGTGTGGTTATGCTTGATTGGGAGGACTGGGGAGGGGTTGAGGGGGGTTGTTTGTGTGGTTATGCTTGATTGGGAGGACTGGGGAGGGGTTGAGGGGGGATTGTGTGTGTGGTTGTGCTTGATTGGGAGGACTGGGGAGGGGTTGAGGGGGGATTGTGCGTGTGGTTGTGCTTGATTGGGAGGACTGGGGAGGGGTTGAGGAGGGATTGTGTGTGTGGGTGTGCTTGATTGGGAGGACTGGGGAGGGGTTGAGGGGAGGTTGTGTGTGTGGTTGTGCTTGATTGGGAGGACTGGGGAGGGGTTGAGGAGGGATTGTGTGTGTGATTGTGCTTGATTGGGAGGACTGGGGAGGGGTTGAGGAGGGATTGTGTGTGTGGTTGTGCTTGATTGGGAGGACTGGGGAGGGGTTGAGGGGGATTGTGTGTGTGGTTATGCTTGATTGGGAGGACTGGGGAGGGGTTGAGGGAGGATGTGTGTGGTTGTGCTTGACTGAGAGGACTGGGGAGGGGTTGAGGGGGGTTGTGTGTGTGGTTGTGTTTGATTGGGAGGACTGGGGAGGGGTTGAGGGGGGATTGTGTGTGTGGTTATGCTTGATTGGGAGGACTGAGGAGGGGTTGAGGGGGGTTGTGTGTGTGGTTATGCTTGATTGGGAGGACTGGGGAGGGGTTGAGGGGGGATTGTGTGTGTGGTTGTGCTTGATTGGGAGGACTGGGGAGGGGTTGAGGGGGGATTGTGTGTGTGGTTATGCTTGATTGGGAGGACTGGGGAGGGGTTGAGTGGGGTTGTGTGTGTGATTGTGTTTGATTGGGAGGACTGGGGAGGGGTTGAGGGGGGATTGTGTGTGTGGTTATGCTTGATTGGGAGGACGGGGGAGGGGTTGAGGGGGGTTGTGTGTGTGGTTATGCTTGATTGGGAGGACTGGGGAGGGGTTGAGGGGGGATTGTGTGTGTGCTTGTGCTTGATTGGGAGGACTGGGGAGGGGTTGAGGAGGGATTGTGCGTGTGGTTGTGCTTGATTGGGAGGACTGGGGAGGGGTTGAGGAGGGATTGTGTGTGTGGGTGTGCTTGATTGGGAGGACTGGGGAGGGGTTGAGGGGAGGTTGTGTGTGTGGTTGTGCTTGATTGGGAGGACTGGGGAGGGGTTGAGGAGGGATTGTGTGTGTGATTGTGCTTGATTGGGAGGACTGGGGAGGGGTTGAGGAGGGATTGTGTGTGTGGTTGTGCTTGATTGGGAGGACTGGGGAGGGGTTGAGGGGGATTGTGTGTGTGGTTATGCTTGATTGGGAGGACTGGGGAGGGGTTGAGGGAGGATGTGTGTGGTTGTGCTTGACTGAGAGGACTGGGGAGGGGTTGAGGGGGGTTGTGTGTGTGGTTGTGTTTGATTGGGAGGACTGGGGAGGGGTTGAGGGGGGATTGTGTGTGTGGTTATGCTTGATTGGGAGGACTGGGGAGGGGTTGAGGGGGGTTGTGTGTGTGGTTATGCTTGATTGGGAGGACTGGGGAGGGGTTGAGGGGAGGTTGTGTGTGTGGTTGTGCTTGACTGAGAGGACTGGGGAGGGGTTGAGGGGGGATTGTGTGTGTGGTTATGCTTGATTGGGAGGACTGGGGAGGGGTTGAGGGGGGATTGTGTGTGTGGTTATGCTTGATTGGGAGGACTGGGGAGGGGTTGAGGGGGGTTGTGTGTGTGGTTATGCTTGATTGGGAGGACTGGGGGGGGTTGAGGGGGGATTGTGTGTGTGGTTATGCTTGATTGGGAGGACTGGGGAGGGGTTGAGGGGGGTTGTGTGTGTGGTTATGCTTGATTGGGAGGACTGGGGAGGGGTTGAGGGGGGATTGTGTGTGCGGTTATGCTTGATTGGGAGGACTGGGGAGGGGTTGACGGGGGTTGTGTGTGTGGTTATGCTTGATTGGGAGGACTGGGGAGGGGTTGAGGGGGGATTGTGTGTGTGGTTATGCTTGATTGGGAGGACTGGGGAGGGGTTGAGGGGGGATGTGTGTGTGGTTATGCTTGATTGGGAGGACTGGGGAGGGGTTGAGGGGGGATTGTGTGTGTGGTTGTGCTTGATTGGGAGGACTGGGGAGGGGTTGAGGGGGGATTGTGTGTGTGATTGTGCTTGATTGGGAGGACTGGGGAGGGGTTGAGGGGGGATTGTGTGTGTGGTTGTGCTTGATTGGGAGGACTGGGGAGGGGTTGAGGGAGGATGTGTGTGTGGTTGTGCTTGATTGGGAGGACTGGGGAGGGGTTGAGGGAGGATGTGTGTGTGGTTGTGCTTGATTGGGAGGACTGGGGAGGGGTTGAGGGAGGATGTGTGTGTGGTTGTGCTTGATTGGGAGGACTGGGGAGGGGTTGAGGGAGGATGTGTGTGTGGTTGTGCTTGATTGGGAGGACTGGGGAGGGGTTGAGGGAGGATGTGTGTGTGGTTGTGCTTGGTGGTCCTCCTGAGGCTGAGTTTCCATGCCTTGTCTCTCCTTTCTGCTTCAAGCTTAATGTGCTTGTGTATTTTAGGAAATGGTTGTCTTTGGTTTCTTTGGAAGGTTTGAATTAGTTAGGGGGGCTGTGTATGTATTAGTTTACGTTTTTGTTGAAGAAGTCTGGATATTTATTTTCACATGATGGCTTGGGAATGCCTCTTCTGATTCCTTCCAAATATTCAGATCTAATATTCAGCTACATTATCAACTTATGCCGCACTCTGCACTATTCCAGTCGCTTGTACTGAGGCACAAGGAAATGCTGTTTTGGAACAGGGAATACTTTTCTCAGATCACACAGTGACCGAGATGCATCTAGTAAGTAAAGTGAGTTGCTTAATTACCATTACCGAGGAAGCTGTAGGGACCTCGGGGAAATTTTAAACATCATCATGACGTCAGTACCTTAAGGTTATTTTAGCTGTTGCGAATGAAAGTAGGTGTAAGGGAATTATTTTTGCTGTATTCTTGGTAGTTTGAGTTATATTTTTGTCATATAGCTTTGGTTTACGAGTATTAGTATGGTTGTTTATAATTGTTTTGTTACAAGCGGTGAACTGCCTTATGGGTCAAAGCAGTTTGTAAAAGAAGTACGTTTGTTTTCTCTTCACTAACAGTCTTCAGTTATTATGGGAGACTACAAGCAACAAGCAGCTGACAACAGCAGTGCAAGTTATGGGAAAAGTTTATAACGTTTTTATATAAGTTTGTTATATTATAATAAGAGTATACATTATATTATAATACAAGTTTACATTATATCATAATAATACTACCTGGAGTTTACCTGGAGAGGGTTTCGGGGGTCAGCGCCCCCGCGGCTCGGTCTGAGACCAGGCCTCATGGTGGATCAGGGTCTGATCAACCAGGCTGTTACTGCTGGCCGCACGCAAGCTGACGTACGAACCACAGCCCGGTTGGTCAGGTACTGACTTTAGGTGCCTGTCCAGTGCCTTCTTGAAGACACTGGACAGGCACCTAAAGGTGTAGACGGTGTAGACGGTGGCATTGATGTCTCGGCCCTTGTGTCTAGCCGGTGTTGTAAGGTTACACATAGTTTTTGAGATGAGATAAGCAACATCTGTGCCGCTCTTCTTGTGTCTGAGTGACGGCGGAGGCTGCGTGGGTTGCATGTCCCTATCTCTTACCATTTCTAATAGCCTGCGGGGGGGGGGACAAAAGAATCCCGTGTAGACATACACTGTTTTGACTGACGAGTTTTAAATTCTGGGGAAAAAATTAAAGACAGTTTTGGCGGAAGACTTGCCATTCAATTTATTAATTGCTCTCAGTGAGAAGATTTTTCCTGTTGTCTATCTTGCATTGCAGTTTGTCAACATTCAAGTTTTCTTTGTAATTGGAATATTGAAGTTAATGAAGAAGTGGACGGGGTTTACAATGTACAGCTTAGATAAATGGTTCAGAGAACCATTAGACACATATACAATACTTGGGTATCAAGGCTGAGGGACTGATTACATCAAACTCCTTCTGTTCTTCACCCTTCCTCTCTGTATGGACTGATGAAGCCACTGTGTGACGAAACGTTTCTTCATTAAAGATACCCAAGTGTTGCACACGTGTCTAATTTATCAATGTACAGCTTATTCAGTCTCTTACGTGTCTCTTGTGATTTGACTGTTGTCATGCCTCGTTTGAAGGGTTGCTAGTCCTGTAGCTCTCTGTTTAAGTTAACTTATTTCCGAAATAATTTCGTCGAATTATGTTGACTTTTTACCAAAGATATATCTTTTTTGTTGTTGATTTCGAAGTGATGTCTTGGGCGTAAACGACTTGCCGAACTTTTGTATTCCTACATGTACTGTAATATTTAGGGAATTTCCTCGAGAAAAACTCCTGCTGCATTATCCGCATTACCACAGGGAAAACAACGAGCACATCATATTGTATCTTTGACGTGACGAGTTATTACAACCCAGGTACTCAAAAGCCTGTTATCCTGGGTGTAAAGGGAGCAAAATAAACACAGCAGAAAAACTTTGAATTATATTAGCCTTCACGAAGTATAACAGAAGTATGTAAACTATATACACTATGTACAGCAATAGGTATTAGTGTACGCCACTGTAATCAAGGCAAAACAGCAGCCAAAAGTGAGCAGACCACCGTGGTTCAACCAGCGGTAGAATGAAAATGACAAGGGTGATAAGGTGAGTGGTATCCACCTCACCTTCATAATTGCGAGATCCACATATGATTGTCTGAACCTAGATACTAATCTGACGATGGGGCCCCGATCGTTAGACCCTTAGCATGTGGTTCGCTGGTTGGTGAGGCAGCCTATGTGAGCGAGTTAACATGTTCCAAATAAAGATTACGTACTCTTTGCATGCAACACGAGTGAATGGAGGTGCCTAAATGCTTCCTTATTTGTTAACATGTTTTATTCTTTTTTTTTATTTGAGCTGTTTCCTTGCTTTATCAAGGAAGGGACTTCATTCCATATATTTCATCCGACATCAGTATATCATGTCAATCCTGAAAGCCGAAGCAAGAGTATTTGCACCCAAAAGCCTCTCTCATTATATATATTATATATATATATATATATATATATATATATATATATATATATATATATATATATATATATATATATATATATATATATATATATATATATATACTCAATATAAGTACTTTAATCTTTGTTTTAGGGATTAAAATATCCGTAACTAATTGTGTGCAGCTTACGTACAGAATTAATGATCCAGTAAATTAACTGTCCATCCAACCAGGTCGAAGTATCTGGGGGTTCTTGCAATGGGACGAGGATTTAAGTGCTTGTTTTCCAGGGATTCTGTAAATATTAACTAACGCGGCACTAATGGGAGACCCCGAGGCTGAGGACATTACTGGTTTCTGCATGTAGAAGTAATTGACAAATGGGAAGATAGAAGATGTGTCAGAACAACCACATATTGCTGTGTTAACAGTAGTGTCAGAACAACCACATACTGCTGTGTTAACAGTGGTGTCAGAACAACCACATATTGCTGTGTTAACAGTAGTGTCAGAACAACCACATACTGTTGTGTTAACAGTGGTGTCAGAACAACCACATACTGCTGTGTTAACAGTGGTGTCAACACAAGCACATACTGCTGTGTTAACAGTGGTGTCAGAACAACCACATACTGCTGTGTTAACAGTGGTGTCAACACAAGCACATACTGCTGTGTTAACAGTGGTGTCAGAACAACCGTATACTGCTGTGTTAACAGTGGTGTCAACACAAGCACATACTGCTGTGCTAACAGTGGTGTCAGAACAACCGCATACTGCTGTGTTAACAGTGGTGTCAACACAAGCACATACTGCTGTGTTAACAGTGGTGTCAGAACAACCGCATACTTCTGTGTTAACAGTGGTGTCAACACAAGCACATACTGCTGTGTTAACAGTGGTGTCAACACAAGCACATACTGCTGTGTTAACAATGGTGTCAGAACAACGACATACTGCTGTGTTAACAGTGGTGTCATAACAACCACGTACTGCATTGTTAACAGTGGTGAAAACACAAGCACATACTGCTGTGTTAACAGTGGTGTCAGAACAACCACTTACTGCTGTGTTAACAGTGGTTTCAGAACACCCACATACTGTTGTGTTAACAGTGGTGTCAGAACAACCACATACTGCTGTGTTAACAGCGGTGTCAGAACAACCACTTACTGCTGTGTTAACAGTGGTGTCAGAACAACCACATACTGCTGTGTTAACAGTGGTGTCATAACCACATACTGCAGTGTTAACAGTGGTGTCAACACAAGCACATACTGCTGTGTTAACAGTGGTGCCATAACAACCACTTACTGCTGTGTTAACAGTGGTGTCAGAATAACCACTTTCTACTGCGTTAACAGTGGTGTCATAACAACCACATACTACTGTGTTAACAGTGGTGTCAGAACAACCACATACTGCTGTGTTAACACTGGTGTCAGAACAACCACTTACTGCTGTGTTAACAGTGGTGTCAGAACAACCACATTCTGCAGTGTTAACAGTGGTGTCAACACAAGCACATACTGCTGTGTTAACAGTGGTGTCAGAACAACCACATACTGCTGTGTTAACAGTGGTGTCAGAACAACCATATACTGCTGTGTTAACAGCGGTGTCAGAACAAACACATACTGTTTTGTTAAGAGGACTGTCAGAGCAGTGAGACGAGGGTGTTAAGAGCTAATGATCTGGAAAGTAGGGACCCGTTCGAGGTCATACATAAAGCCACTGTCATACAAGCGTATGGTAGTGACAGGTCACAAAACCGAAAAACTTATTAAAACAATGTTTCTCTCAAGGAAAGAGAAATGTTTTTATGATGAAGACTTACGCAGATTCACGCCTATAACTTGTGGTCTTCTTGTCTTTTACCCGGATCCGGCAAGCATCTGGCACAACCCGCAACACTAATTCAACAATACAAGTGCCGCAGTTTCCCCATTTATGAATTTAGACAACTCCACTTTTCTCATCCGCGAGCTTCTCTAACAAGTCCGTCATTTATTCTACCACATCATTGGTGTAAAAAAAAAAATCTCCGTTGCATGCCAAGCGTGACGCGTACCTTCCACCCTTCCGGCGAGAAACTCGCCGAGTAGAGCTAGAATTTTGCAATCACGTCAGAAATTTCAGACACAAATTTGGCAGGTTCTGCGGAGGGAGGGAGAGAGAAAAAAAAGACTTTACGATAACCAATTCATCTTAGATTCTTCCAATAAAACAACTCTGGAAATGTCAAGGCAGAAATTTTTTTTCTTTTATTTCCTGATTGATTTCGACTAAAAGAAAGTCTTGCAAAAGTGTCACTAGCATCATTAAAACTGTAGATGATCTCATCAGAGACTGAAAGGCATTCTCTCGGATTCTGGGGAAGGAGAGACGGAAGGAGGAAGTAAGGGACGACTCAGGCCGAGGCAGGGTGAAGCAAAGGACGGAAATGTTTTACGCCCTTTTGCCCATTGTTTTGGGAAATAGTTACGGGTAATTAAAGGATCCCATTTTGTGAGGATAAATGCTGCGATTAATAAAGGCATAATACGTGTAGATAATAAAGATGTGTTTGATGAAGGTATCCTCAATGTGCATAATAATGATGTAATTAATAAGGGTATGTGTGGAAAAAGACACTTATTTACAGTGCAGGACATTTATTAATGGGAAAGTTACAACACGTAACATGGTGTTGACAGGACCTTCACAATCTAACCTACTGACCACAAGTGTACTGTTACAACCCTCACGCGGCTTATCACCTGATTCCTGTCGCTATATATACTCGTTTCTTAGTTATCTCTGTATTAGGACTGATGAAGTCACTCGTGGCGAAACGTTTCCTTTAATAAATGTCCTGAACTGTACATAAGTGACTTTTTCCACATCTCGTCGGTATCACTATACCATTTCTCAATAAGGGTACAAAATGAACACAATTTTAGTTTCAGTGTGACTCAGTGGCTAACGCGACGGTCTGGAGTTTTGAGACTCTCTGATTGCGGGTTCTATCCCCGCCCATGGTATGGTTAATTTCAGTGTTCTATGTGTTTCATGCGAGACGGAAATCCTACCTTCACATGGTGTAACCAAGTGTTCCACTGAGTGGACCAACTAAGACCCACGTCAAAAGAAATGTTCGTATTTCTCCTGGAAAATAAAATACGAGCATCGGGAGCTGGGAAGTAAGTGTATGGAAGTGTGGGGAAAGGACTTTAGGTTTTGTGAAACAATTGGAATTAGCCCTTCGTGATGAAAGGGATCGATTTCATAAATATTAAGTCCATGACACGAACAACAACACTCTGAATAATAAAATAAATTTAGCGTATAAATTAATGAACAAGGAGATAAATACAGTGAGAAAAGTTGTGCTGGAAAGGACAGGTGTTCGTTTTCATATTTCAAACTATAGAAATATTAGCCTTTTTAAAATACTATTAAAAAGGTGGTGGCATTTTATTCGTCAGGAAAATAAACAAATATACAGAGTAATTGAATGTGTTTAGATCTGACTAACGAGTCCAGCACTGGTAAGCCAACTGTCGCTCTTCTAGTGGCTCACCATAGTACCATCTGCTTCCCCACCATCACCTGTGCCATAACTCTGACACCACTGTCCCGTGTCAAGTATCTGTCCTGACGAGCACCAATACGTCTGGGTAGGTATGGGTCTCTGAGGATATAGCAAATCCCCGAAGAGATAAGAAAAAGAATGCAGCGAACATGTTGAGAAAGAAGTTTGTGAATGGATGCTGCATTGTTGTGCGGACGCTTATGTACAAGCGTGAAGCAGGATCTTTGAATGTCTGGGCAAGGAGGAGCCTGAAGGTAGTGGAAATATCGTATTTGAGATCATTGTATTGTGTGAATATTATGCAAAGAATAAGAATGACAACTTGAAAAAAAAACAATATTGCGCTAAGAAAGGTATAATTCAAAGAATGGAAGAGGGATCGTTGAGATATTTGAGTCTCGTATACAGTTTACAGAGATCAGTTGATTAACAGGATATATAAATCTGTAGTGGACTGAGGTACTGTGAAGATTTTACTATGTAAGGCCATAAACATTTAGCAAACATGGCTATTCACCTATAAGTGGTTGGCAGGGAACAAGTCTTAAGTTCCTCACTCCTTTTCTTCGCGCTAGGTCGCAGAGGGTCGGTTTTAGAGGTGGGAACCACAGTGACGGCACTTCGTAAGTTGGTTGGGTAAGCGATTCACTGGTTTTAAGGTAATGTGCAGAGGAACCCAGTGATTCACTAACAATAAGGGAACTCTTAAAAAACAGAAAGGACTCGACTCATGGAAAGTCACTCCTAAAATTACAACTTTGCTGTGCCATCCTAATAGCATTCAGGAGGAATAAAAAGGTACAATACCGTGAATGGAACAATACACAAATAACCCGCATGTAGGAATAAGAAAATTATGACGACGTTTTGATCTGACTTGGACCATTAATTAGTCACACAATAAGTGCTACTGTGTGACTAGTTAATGATCCAAATTGGACCGAAACGTCGTCATACGTTTCTTTCTCCCGTGTGCGGGTTATTTGTGAATAACATTCAGTTTAACTAGGTTGACCATTATCATGTTATTGCAATTTCACGAGTCATTGATAACACCTTCGAAGAGACTTGAGGTATACCTGGAGGGGTATACCTGGAAGGTGTTCCGGGGGTCAACGCCCCCGCGGCAGAGTCCATGACCAGGTAGATCATGTCACTATCATGTTAGTGGGAGTTTCCTTCATGAAAGCCCTCATTTGTGGCCACGGTGTGGGACGCCTGCTAACCTCCCTAGTGTATAGAAATATACCTAATTGGATGAATCAAATTAGACCAGCATGATACAGCTCGATAATTTAATAATTGAGTTGCTAGTGGTCGAGTCTTCCCCTCCTCCCCCCCCCCGTCATTCAAAGTCAAATTACTATTTCGCTAGTCGTTGAAAAAGAAAAACTTGGCCAGAAAAAAATTGGAAAATGGAAAATATTATACCAATATTACTAAAAATTAATATAAAATATTATGTGTGTCACAGGCGTATCCCGCTAACAAGTGCGTGCGGTAGACCAAATATTAAAATAGGCATAAAATAAATAAATACATGAAGAATATGCTAACTGGTATCCACTTTGGCTTTAAGACTAAGATTATATTACCGGTAAGCCAGCGGAAGGCCTCGGTCTGATGGCCAAAACCTCCAACGGCAGGTCATCATCTGACTAAGACCCGCGTCAGGGAACACTTGTCATGTATCCTGACAAACCTTACCTAACCTGTTACGACAGAGTCGCAGGAATAGTATAGATTGTGGCACAGGTTTCTAATGCAGTTAGAAATTGGCACAGAAACTTTGAAGACAGTCGGGAGTCATTCCCAAGTTATCGCACGGAAACTAATACCTCACTTTATTCAATACAAATGGAAAATTGGCACCTAAACGGCCCTAAACCAAGTCGAACTTTCCACTGACATACACCAGCTACGAAAATTTAAAGCCAATCAGAAGAAGCATTTTCTGGTTATTGCACAGAGACTAATATCCCAAAATGCACCACCACCGCCACCACTAGTAGGAAACTCAGGAGGAGGAGCAGCAGCAGCGCTAACAGCAGCACTAGCAGCAGCACCAGCAGCAGCACTAGCAGCAACAACAGTAGTACCGGGTCAGGGAGGAGCAGCAGCAGCACTAGGAGCAACAACAGCAGTACCGGGTCAGGGAGGAGCAGCTGCAGCACTAACAGCAACAACAGCAGTACCGGGTCAGGGAGGAGCAGCAGCAGCACTAACAGTAACAACAGCAGTACCGGGTCAGGGAGGAGCAGCTGCAGCACTAGCAGCAACAACAGCAGTACCGGGTCAGGGAGGAGCAGCTGCAGCACTAGCAGCAACAACAGCAGTACCGGGTCAGGGAGGAGCAGCAGCAGCACTAACAACAACAACAGCAGTACCGGGTCAGGGAGGAGCAGCTGCAGCACTAACAGCAACAACAGCAGTACCGGGTCAGGGAGGAGCAGCAGCAGCACTAACAGCAACAACAGCAGTACCGGGTCAGGGAGGAGCAGCAGCAGCACTAACAGCAACAACAGCAGTACCGGGTCAGGGAGGAGCAGCAGCAGCACTAACAGCAACAACAGCAGTACCGGGTCAGGGAGGAGCAGCAGCAGCACTAACAGCAACAACAGCAGTACCGGGTCAGGGAGGAGCAGCTGCAGCACTAACAGCAACAACAGCAGTATCGGGTCAGGGAGGAGCAGCAGCAGCACTAACAGCAACAACAGCAGTACCGGGTCAGGGAGGAGCAGCAGCAGCACTAACAGCAACAACAGCAGTACCGGGTCAGGGAGGAGCAGCAGCAGCACTAACAGCAACAACAGCAGTACCGGGTCAGGGAGGAGCAGCAGCAGCACTAACAGTAACAACAGCAGTACCGGGTCAGGGAGGAGCAGCAGCAGCACTAACAGCAACAACAGCAGTACCGGGTCAGGGAGGAGCAGCAGCAGCACTAACAGCAACAACAGCAGTACCGGGTCAGGGAGGAGCAGCAGCAGCACTAACAGCAACAACAGCAGTACCGGGTCAGGGAGGAGCAGCGAGAGGCCTCCGGAGTTGAAAAATCACTGAAGTTGAAAATGAGAAGAAAACAGTTTGATTCTCTTCATCCCAGGACGATCGTAACGCTGGCAAATTTGCTCCTCCGAGTGAATGAAGCTGCGGTGCTTGCTTAACCTACACACACACACACACACACACACACACACACACACAAACGGGGACCAGGAGCTGTGAATCGACCCCAGATAGGCAAGTACTACATGCAAAAGAGCCAAGGTTCTATCAACAAGTGTTATTGATACGTGGTGACTAATATTCTCTCATTCTCTACTCTCGGTTTCTTCTCTCTCTCTTGAAAGAGGTGGACACAGATATCAAACACACCTGTAAGAGTAGGTATGAAAGGAATTCCGAAACCATGAGAGTTAAGAGGCGGCCACGAATGCTAGTAATGGTGTGTGTGAGTGTGTGTGTGTGTACTCACCTAGTTGTACTCACCTAGTTGAGGTTGCGGGGGTCGAGTCCGAGCTCCTGGCCCCGCCTCTTCACTGATCGCTACTAGGTCACTCTCCCTGAGCCGTGAGCTTTATCATACCTCTGCTTAAAGCTATGTATGGATCCTGCCTCCACTACATCGCTTCCCAAACTATTCCACTTACTGACTACTCTGTGGCTGAAGAAATACTTCCTAACATCCCTGTGATTCATCTGTGTCTTCAGCTTCCAACTGTGTCCCCTTGTTACTGTGTCCAATCTCTGGAACATCCTGTCTTTGTCCACCTTGTCAATTCCTCTCAGTATTTTGTATGTCGTTATCATGTCCCCCCTATCTCTCCTGTCCTCCAGTGTCGTCAGGTTGATTTCCCTTAACCTCTCCTCGTAGGACATACCTCTTAGCTCTGGGACTAGTCTTGTTGCAAACCTTTGCACTTTCTCTAGTTTCTTCACGTGCTTGGCTAGGTGTGGGTTCCAAACTGGTGCCGCATACTCCAATATGGGCCTAACGTACACGGTGTACAGGGTCCTGAATGATTCCTTATTAAGATGTCGGAATGCTGTTCTGAGGTTTGCCAGGCGCCCATATGCTGCAGCAGTTATTTGGTTGATGTGCGCTTCAGGAGATGTGCCTGGTGTTATACTCACCCCAAGATCTTTTTCCTTGAGTGAGGTTTGTAGTCTCTGGCCCCCTAGACTGTACTCCGTCTACGGTCTTCTTTGCCCTTCCCCAATCTTCATGACTTTGCACTTGGTGGGATTGAACTCCAGGAGCCAATTGCTGGACCAGGTCTGCAGCCTGTCCAGATCCCTTTGTAGTTCTGCCTGGTCTTCGATCGAGTGAATTCTTCTCATCAACTTCACGTCATCTGCAAACAGGGACACCTCAGAGTCTATTCCTTCCGTCATGTCGTTCACAAATACCAGAAACAGCACTGGTCCTAGGACTGACCCCTGCGGGACCCCGCTGGTCACAGGTGCCCACTCTGACACCTCGCCACGTACCATGACTCGCTGCTGTCTTCCTGACAAGTATTCCCTGATTCCCTGATCCCTGTGTGTGTGTGTGTGTGTGTGTGTGTACTCACCTATTTGTACTCACCTATTTGTGGTTGCAGGGGTCGATTCACAGCTCCTGTCCCCGCCTCTTCGCTGATTGCTACTAGGTCCTCTCTCTCCCTGCCCCATGAGCTCTATCATACCTCGCCTTAAAACTATGTATGGTTCCCGCCTCCACTACGTCACTTTCTAGGCTATTCCACGGCCTGACTACTCTTTGATTCATCTGAGTCTTCAACTTCCAATTGTGACCTCTTGTGTCTGTGTCCCTTCTCTGGAACATCCCGTCTTTGTCCACCTTGTCTATTCCGCGCAGTATTTTATATGTCGTTATCATGTCTCCCCTGACCCTCCTGTCCTCCAGTGTCGTCAGGCCGATTTCTCTCAACCTTTCTTCGTAGGACAATCCCCGTAGCTCTGGGACTAGTCTTGTTGCAAACCTTTGCACTTTCTCTAATTTCTTGACGTGCTTGACTAGGTGTGGATTCCAAACTGGTGCTGCATACTCCAGTATGGGCCTGACGTAAATGGTATACAGAGTCTTAAACGAATCCTTACTGAGGTATCGGAACGCTATCAGTAGGTTTGCCAGGCGCCCGTATGCTGCAGCAGTTATCTGATTGATGTGCGCCTCAGGAGATATGCTCGGTGTTATACTCACCCCCAGATCTTTTTCCTTGAGTGAGGTTTGCAGTCTTTGGCCATCTAAACTATATTGTGTCTGCGGTCTTCTTTGCCCTTCCCAAATCTTCATGACTTTGCATTTGGCAGGGTTAAATTCAAGGAGCCAGTTGCTGGACCAGGCTTGTAGCCTGTCCAGGTCTCTTGTAGTCCTGCCTGATCCTCATCCGATTTGATTCTTCTCATTAACTTCGCATCATCTGCAAACAGGGACACTTCTGAGTCTATCCCTTCCGTTATGTCGTTCACATATACCAAGAACAGCACAGGTCCTAGGACTGACCCCTGTGGAACCCCGCTTGTCACAGGCGCCCACTCTGACACCTCGTCGCGTACCATGACTCGTTGTTGCCTCCCTGACAGGTATTCTCTGATCCATTGCAGTGCCTTTCCTGTTATGTGTGCCTGATCCTCTAGCTTTTGCAGTAACCTCTTGTGAGGAACTGTGTCGAAGGCCTTCTTGCAGTCCAAAAATATGCAGTCGATCCACCCCTCTCTCTCTTGTCTTACTTCTGTCACCTTGTCATAAAACTCTAGTAGGTTTGTGACACAGGATTTTCCTTCCCTGAAATCGTGCTGGTTGTCAATTGTACACTTGTTTCTTTCCAGGTGCCCCACCACTCTCCTCCTGATGATCTTCTCCATGACCTTGCATACTATACACGTTAGTGATACAGGTCTGTAGTTTAGTGCCTCATGTCTGTCTCCCTTTTTAAAAATTGGGACTACATTTGCCATTTTCCATACCTCAGGGAGTTGCCCAGTTTCAAATGATGTGTTGAAGATCTTTGTTAATGGCTCACACAATATCTCTGCTCCCTCTTTAAGGACCCATGGAGAGATGTTGTCAGGTCCCACCGCCTTTGAGGTGTCAAGTTCGCATAGCAGCTTCTTCACCTCCTCCTTGGTTATATGTACCTCATCCAGCACTTGCTGGTGTGCCCCCCTGTTCTGATTTCCTGGAGTTCTACTGCTTTCCACTGTAAATACCTCTTTAAATCTTGTGTTGAGCTCCTGACATACCTCTTGGTCGTTTCTTGTGAATTCCCCATCACTCTTCCTCAGTCTGATTACCTGGTCCTTGACTGTTGTTTTCCTCCTGATGTGGCTGTACAACAGTTTCGGGTCAGTCTTTACTTTTGATGCTATGTCATTTTCATATTGTCTCTGAGCCTCCCTTCTTATCTGTGCATATTCGTTTCTGGCTCTTCGGCTGATTTCTTTATTTTCCTGAGTTCTCTGTCTTCTGTACCTTTTCCATTCTCTAGTACACCTAGTTTTTGCCTCCCTACACCTTTGGGTGAACCAAGGACTCGTTCTGTTCTTCCCATTATTTCTGTTTCCCTTGGGAACAAACCTCTCCTCTGCCTCCTTGCATTTTGTTGCTACATAGTCCATCATTTCTTGTACTGGTTTTCCTGTCAGTTCCCTCTCCCACTGAATGTCTTGAAGGAAGTTCCTCATGCCTGAGTAGTTCCCCCTTTTGTAGTTTGGTTTTTCCCAGCCTATTCCTGCTACTCTCTCCACTTGGAGCTCAACTATGTAGTCGAAGCACAGAACCACATGATCACTAGCTCCCAGGGGCCTTTCATACATGATACCCTCGATGTCCGAACTACTCATGGTGAATACAAGGTCCAGCCTTGCTGGTTCATCCTCTCCTCTCTCTCTGGTAGTGTCTCTAACATGTTGATGCATGAGGTTTTCCAGTACCACATCCATCATCTTGGCTCTCCATGTTTCGGGACCCCCATGGGGCTCCAGGTTTTCCCAGTCAATCTCCTTGTGATTGAAATCACCCATAACTAGTAACTTTGCTCCCCCCATGTGTGCTCTCCTGGCCACCTCGGCTAGTGTGTCGATCATTGCTCTGTTGCTCTCATCGTATTCTTCTCTTGGCCTCCTGCAGTTCTGTGGTGGGTTGTACATTACTGCAATTATCACCTTATGTCCCTCAGACTGGATTGTTCCTACTAAGTAGTCCCTTTCGCCCGTGCCATCCATTCCTTCCATTTTCTCAAAATCACACTGGTTTTTAATTAGCAGTGCAACTCCTCCTCCCCCTCTCCTCCCTCTGTCTTTCCTGAGGATTTGGTAACCAGATGAAAAGATTGAATCTGTTATTATTCTGGTGAGTTTTGTTTCTGTGAGTGCTATTATGTCTGGGGATGTCTCTTTGATTCTTTCGTGCCACTCCTCATACTTGTTTGTTATTCCATCTGCATTTGTATACCACACCTTCAACTTCTTTTCTAAGACTGTGGTCTGGGAGGTATATTGGGGTTGGGGAAGTGGGAGACCTGGTAAGGAACTATGGGTTGTTGCTGTGGGGGTGGAGTTTGTAAAGTAGTAGGTGGGGGCATTGGATGTGACATGGGTGTTTTGATTTAGAGTGTCTGGTTGCACTGGGGTTGACCTGGTTGGGAGGCTTCTATAGGAAGTTGTGAGGGAGGCTGTATTTGCTCTTCTTCCTGGGTCTGGGATCTCCTGTCTGTCTTCTCCATCCCCTCTCTTTCCTCCTTTCGCCTTTGTACCATCTCTCTCAGTTTCTGCCTTTCTTCTTGTGTTCTGTCGCGGTCGAGATACACCTTCCTGTATGCCGGCATGTCCCTTAATCGTGCTTTCTCCTGCAGGATCCTGGTCCGAGTCGCTTCTGCCTTGAAGGTCACTTTCACTGGCCGGGTTCTTTTTTTTACAAACCCCCCTATTCTCCGAAAATTTTCCAGCTGGGTCATGTCGTCTTCTCCTATTGCTTTCATGATGCTTTCAATTGCTTTTTTTCCCCTTGTTTTCTTGCTTCATATGTTTCCCCTTCAACTTCCTGGAACCCATACACAAAGACTGACCTCACCCTTTCATTCTCCCTAGCCTAGTTGATCAGGCCCTGATCCATCGGGAGGCCTGGTCATGGACCGGGCCGCGGGGGCGTTGATCCCCGGAATAACCTCCAGGTAACCTCCAGGTAACCTCCCACTGCGTATCCCTGTGTATCCCCTCATTTAATTTGGTTTCCTGCACTGCAGCTTTCCTTTCTTTAGTTTCACTGGCTAATGTACTTGGACTCAGTGGCCTGTCATTTTCCCTTCTCGGCTTTCCTTGGGCTCTGTTGTTATCTGTTAGGGCCTCCACATAAAGCTTAGTGTGTGTGTGTGTGTGTGTGTGTGTGTGTGTGTGTGTGTGTGAGTGAGTGAGAGTGAGAGAGCGAGAGAGAGCTAGCTCACTTGAAGGTTATAATACAACACATCATTAAATCTTCTAAAACAAGCGAGAGGAGATATATGTTAGCTCCCCTCTCCTTCCTCGGATTAAACCTGATTGACTCGCATTCCCTAGGCGCTGAAAGACTCCTATAGGTTCAGTGCTTCCGTTGCACTTTTTGACATTACTATAATATTCAAGGAGAAGCACTAAATCCGTACGGGGGTCATACGGCGTCTTGGGGAAATGAGAAACAATCAGGTTCGATCCGAGGAATGGGAATAAAATTAATTTTATGAATCCGTGTGGCTGTCTCTTGGTCTCTCTCTCTCTCTCTCTCTCTCTCTCTCTCTCTCTCTCTCTCTCTCTCTCTCTCTCTCTCTCTCTCTCTCTCTCTCTCTCTCTCTCTCTCTCTCTCTTTTTCTCTCTCTTTCTGTCACATTTCCCCTATCCATGTTTCTCACGACTTTCAGTTCCATGTCATCCATGATTTGAGATATCTTTATTTATTTCAATGTTTGGTGAAGTTTTAAATTCTTTATCTTAATTTCATGTGTCTTATCGGTGTTTAAAACTTTCACTACTAGTGATAACAACAGCCAGCTTGACCTACCATCACTTACTCTTACACCAGCCTCACCTACCATCACTTACTCTTACACCAGCTTGACCTACCATCACTTACTCTTACACCAGCCTCACCTACCATCACTTACTCTTACACCAGCTTGACCTACCATCACTCACTCTTACACCAGCCTGACCTACCATCACTCACTCTTACATCAGCCTGACCTACCATCACTCACTCTTACACCAGCCTGACCTACCATCACTTACTCTTACACCAGCCTGACCTACCATCACTCACTCTTACACCAGCCTGACCTACCATCACTCACTCTTACACCAGCCTGACCTACCATCCCTCACTCTTACACCAGCCTGACCTACCATCACTCACTCTTACACCAGCCTGACCTACCATCACTCACTCTTACACCAGCCTGACCTACCATCACTCACTCTTACACTAGCCTGACCTACCATCACTCACTCTTACACCAGCCTGACCTACCATCACTCACTCTTACACCAGCCTCACCTACCATCACTCACTCTTACACCAGCCTGACCTACCATCACTCACTCTTACACCAGCCTGACCTACCATCACTCACTCTTACACTAGCCTGACCTACCATCACTCACTCTTACACCAGCCTGACCTACCATCACTCACTCTTACACCAGCCTGACCTACCATCACTCACTCTTACACCAGCCTCACCTACCATCACTCACTCTTACACTAGCCTGACCTACCATCACTCACTCTTACACCAGCCTGACCTACCATCACTCACTCTTACACTAGCCTCACCTACCATCACTCACTCTTACACCAGCCTGACCTACCATCACTCACTCTTACACCAGCCTGACCTACCATCACTCACTCTTACACCAGCCTGACCTACCATCACTCACTCTTACACTAGCCTGACCTACCATCACTCACTCTTACACCAGCCTGACCTACCATCACTCACTCTTACACCAGCCTGACCTACCATCATTCACTCTTACACCAGCCTGACCTACCATCACTCACTCTTACACTAGCCTGACCTACCATCACTCACTCTTACACCAGCCTGACCTACCATCACTCACTCTTACACCAGCCTGACCTACCATCACTCACTCTTACACTAGCCTGACCTACCATCACTCACTCTTACACCAGCCTGACCTACCATCACTCACTCTTACACCAGCCTGACCTACCATCATTCACTCTTACACCAGCCTGACCTACCATCACTCACTCTTACACTAGCCTGACCTACCATCACTCACTCTTACACCAGCCTGACCTACCATCACTCACTCTTACACCAGCCTGACCTACCATCACTCACTCTTACACTAGCCTGACCTACCATCACTCACTCTTACACCAGCCTGACCTACCATCACTCACTCTTACATCAGCCTGACCTACCATCACTCACTCTTACATCAGCCTGACCTACCATCACTCACTCTTACACCAGCCTGACCTACCATCACTCACTCTTACACCAGCCTGACCTACCATCACTCACTCTTACACCAGCCTGACCTACCATCACTTACTCTTACACCAGCCTGACCTACCATCACTCACTCTTACACCAGCCTGACCTACCATCCCTCACTCTTACACCAGCCTGACCTACCATCACTCACTCTTACACCAGCCTGACCTACCATCACTCACTCTTACACCAGCCTGACCTACCATCACTCACTCTTACACCAGCCTGACCTACCATCACTCATTCTTACACCAACCTGACCTACCATCACTCACTCTTACACCAGCCTGACCTACCATCCCTGACTCTTACACCAGCCTGACCTACCATCCCTCACTCTTACACCAGCCTGACCTACCATCCCTCACTCTTACACCAGCCTGACCTACCATCACTCACTCTTACACCAGCATGACCTACCATCACTCACTCTTACACCAGCCTGACCTACCATCCCTCACTCTTACACCAGCCTGACCTACCATCACTCACTCTTACACCAGCCTGACCTACCATCACTCATTCTTACACCAACCTGACCTACCATCACTCACTCTTACACCAGCCTGACCTACCATCCCTCACTCTTACACCAGCCTGACCTACCATCACTCACTCTTACACCAGCCTGGCCTACCATCACTCACTCTTACACCAGCCTGGCCTACCATCACTCACTCTTACACCAGCCTGAACTACCATCACTCACTCTTACACCAGCCTGACCTACCATCCCTCACTCTTACACTAGGTTACGTTAGGTAAGGTTCGCCAGGAAACAGGACAAGTGTTTCCTGATGCGGCAGGTCTTAGTCATATGAAGATCCGCTGCTGTAGCTTTTGGTCATCTGACTGAGACCTTCCCCTAGCTTACACTACATATTTTAATCCCACAGTCCTGATTCACCCCTGAATGCTCTTCAACATTTGGTTCTTGCATTGCTATCACTCCTCGCATATCTTCCCTACGTTTATCAGTTATTTCCGCTCCTCCCCTTCCTCCTTTTCCTCATCTTCATTTTCCTCCTCTTCCTCTTCCTTCTCCTCCTCCTCATGCCTGGTTCTTTCATTCCTCCTCTCTCTTCCCTGTTGATTCTCATACGTCATCACCATTTATCACATCTCTCACCCTTGCTTTCTTACCACCACGCCCCTTCCTCCCTTTTTTCTTTCTTTGTCCTCCCTTCTCTGCATTATGCGTTAATAAAGCATCTTCCCCTTACTTGCCGTGTGTCACACACACACACACACACACACACACACACACGCACACACACACACACACACACACACACACACACACACACACTCACACACACACACACACACACACACACACACACACACACACACACACACACACATACACACACACACACACACACACACACACATACACAGAGTTGTCAGGCAGTGGAATAGCCTAGAAAGCGATGTAGTGGAGGCAGGAACCATACATAGTTTTAAGACGAGGTTTGATAAAGCTCATGGAGCAGGGAGAGAGAGGGCCCAGTAGCAACCAGTGAAGAGGCGGGGCCAGGAGCTAAAACTCGGCTCCTGCAACCACAAAGAGGTGAGTAGACACACACACACACACACACACACACACACACACACACACACACACACACACACACACACACACACACACACATATACAAGGCTGGTATAATAAGGAACAGAGAACTTACGTATCAGGAATTGATAAAAAAATAGATAATATAGAGAAAGAGCTAAAAGGCTTAGAAGAGCACAAAAAAAAAAATAGAAAATAGTAGCGCTGGTTTGGAAAGGCAAAAGACAAAACTAGAAGCATAAGTGCAGCTAACTCAGAATATCTTAGATAATACGGAAGAAATTAAATGCCTATAAGAGCATGAATCTAAAATTGAAGATAATTACGGCAAAAAACATTAAAGACAGAGGAAGGCAGGTGGTAACGTAGTCACAACAGCGTGACTGGAACAATGCACAAATAATGAAACCTGTGACGATGTTTCGGTACGACTCGGAATATTAACTAGTCACAAGTCTATTAACTGGTCCAAGTCGGACCGATACGTCGTCATAAATTTCATCCTGCTATGTACGGGTTGTGTAAAGGTGGTGATGGCTAAGATCACCGCTAGAATGACCATTTGATGGAAAGTTTTGACAAAGGATAAAACGGTAATTTATTATTTACTGTACTGAAACGGAAACGAAATCACGAACAAAAAGAACCAAAGAAGGGGACACTAAAACAAAAATGAAATGACACAATGAATGGTGGATTTCAAAATTCACGAAGGAGGTATAAGAAAGTTGGAAATATGAAAAGAGAAGAGGCCGATAAGAATAACATTTACGCAGATGAAACATAAAATGGACAAAAAAAATAAAATAATGTCTGCACTCCAACAAAAATACAAAAAGTGATGCATTTCACTGCAAACTTTTCGAAATTTAATGAAAAGAAATACAAGAGAGATATATTAATCACATTCTCATTTGGCACAGCAGAGGATAATTGAAGTAGATTTAGAGAACAAAAATGGCACAATACCGTTACTGGAATAATACACAAATAACCCGCACGTAGGAGAAGCTTACGACGATGTTTCGGTCCTACTTGGCCCATTTACAAAGTCACACTCTGCAACTTCGTTAACAGTCCAAGTCGGACCGAAACGTCGTCGTAATCTTCTCTCTCGTATGAATCAAGTGAATCTTGCAGCGTCTTGTTCCTGGATCATTTGATGTACACATCAAAAGATCTCAACAAATCCTTTTATCGTTCACACTTGAACGAAACATTGTGCTCCTTTTTTTTAACTACATTACCTTTTTTTGTTCTTATATCACAAATCCTATTGTAAAAGCACAAATCCCCATTATTTTTTAATTCATAACATTACTTCCCCTCCCCGTCCCAAAAAACAATAAAACAACATCTTCGGAGCAAAATTTCGAAGTCTCCCCCATTTACTGGGCTAAATATTGTTATCTTGGTGGGTAAGTAATATTTCAGTGCTCCCTGAGCGACCGTCTCACATCTTAGCGCCGTTACCAGTCATCAAATACTGAACAATGTTATTGGTTATTGCTTCCATTATCAGGGTCGTGGTGTATGCTGTGTTCTATATGTTCTTGGGGTAACAAATCTCTTGTTCTGAATGCCTGTTATTATTATTATTATTATTATTGTTATTATTATTATTATTATTATTATTGTTATTGATGAAAATGGTTTCGAAAACCGACAAGTTGAAGAATCAGATACTTGTGCAGCATTTGGGAATCATTACTGAGGAACTGTTTCGCCAGCCAGTGACTTCTTCAGTCCAGTACAGATAATAACACAGGAGGATGAGGAGAAGTGTGAGGTAATCATTACCTCAGCCTGGAGTCGAAGTGTTCAGTCCATCAGTCTCAAGATTGATGGACTGAACACATCGACTCCAGGCTGAGGGACTGATTACCTCATACTACCCCCCCCCTCCTCATCTTCTTTTGTTATTCTCTGTATTTGACTGAAGGAGCCACTGGCTGGCGAAACGTTTCCTGAATAAAGATTCCCAATGTTGCTCAAGTGTCCAGTGCCTCATTCATCCTTATTATTATTATTATTATTATTATTGTTATTATTAGTGTAACAGTAATGAGTACGTGCTTGTATACAACGATACAGACGATAGATCTATACTGCGTTAATAGTTAAAGAAAGATACAGTATACTTGACGAACTTATTAAAACACCATAGGGTAGGTGCCTGAGCCCGAGCTTGCAGCTCACAAGCCTGCCAATCCCATTAGTCCGCTTGGGGCGGGATGGCAGACTAGAGAGTCCTAGCTTCTCCCTACTAGAAGCTAGGCCTGGGGACAGTTGATCCCAAAGATGAAGGGGTACTTGTGCCTCCTCCCATGGGAGACATAGGTCTCAGACACTCCCTAGATAGGGAGCCAAGGCCGGGCCACCACTTGGAAAAGGCCCGGGCCGGGAGAATACTGGAGAATCTTTAATAATAATAACACCATATCGCTCTGTGCACAATGTGTTAAGACTTTATACAGAGCAAAAAATTGCCACAGACAAACCTCTTTTTACAGCGTGTGACGTCACACAACAAAGATGAATTTGCATGGAAGAACATCTCCACCTATTCAATACTTACAGAAATAATTCACATTATTATAGTCATAATTAAAAAAAACCAACGACTAATTGAAATTTTAATTCTTATATAAAAGTCTATAATTTTTTATTCTAAAAATAAAGACAAAAAAAAACAAAAAAACAAATAGCAACGTGGAAAAGCACAGATATTAATATGAATGTAACTTTTATGAGGGATGGCATTATTTTTTGTGAGGAGATCAGAGACTGACAGCCGGAGCAATTAGAGAAGAGACTTAAAAGAGCTATGAAGAGACGTCATGCTGACTTGTGATCCATAATTTTATTTCTAAAATTAAAAGATGAAAGATGGAAAATTAATGGAATATATATATATATATATATATATATATATATATATATATATATATATATATATATATATATATATATATATACACACTTCAAAATAAAATGTGAAACAAAGTGTTGTGAATTTCCGTGTGAGGGGAGAAAGAGTGGGAAGGTGAGGTCCTGGTTCATGAAACAACATTGCCTCCCCTCGCCTGGGGACTCCTCCACTAAACCCTCACTCACGACCACTTCACCACGTTGACTTGAGATTAAAAAATATTTCAGGGGAACTTCGGACCCGTGCTCTTGTTTGGATTTAATGTTACGCGAGAAGATAGTATTTGCTGCTTGTAAGCAGCAAAAAGATTGTATGATTTTTCTACTTTATTTATATATATATATATATATATATATATATATATATATATATATATATATATATATATATATATATATCAATAACAACACTGCAACTAGCCAAGGACTCGAACCAAAATCGTTTTGGCCCGACTCATGGTGAGCAAAAATCACAGGACGCTCTAACCCACAAAGCCACCAAATCCTACAAGAATCAAGCACCTAGCAGAGCTAGGTGTTTTACCTTGATCCGAGGACATACGGTGTTGTGGGTGTCTGTGAGATAATTTCATTCTACTCCCCGTTTAGTGTACTAGCCTCCACAAGCAGTATTTATATTATTGTAACCACGAACGAGTGGTATTTAATCAATAACAACACTGCGACTAGCCAAGGTATGTCTTTTTTTGTGTTTGCAATTCAGTTAGATTAGGACAAGTTACGAGGCTTTGTTATAAATATATATGTCGTGCCGAATAGGCAGAACTTGCGATCTTGGCTTAAATAGCAACGCTCATCTTGCCATATAGGACAAGTGAAAATTTGTGTATGCAATAATTTCGCCAAAATTATTCTGAACCTAACGCAAAAAATATATTTGATTGTGTTTGTTTAGTACTAAAATATTGTAAACGTATTTAAAATGTATTTAGTTGGGTTAGGCTAAAATAAATTGCTCTTGTTATAATAAGGTTAGGTAAGTTTTCTAAGATTCTTTTGGTGCAAAATTAAAATTTTTTACATTAACAATAATGAAAAAAATATATCTTTAAACGTGAAAGAGAAAATTTCAGAAAGGACTTAATTTTAAATGAGTTCTAGCTAATTGACCAGTTTTACATATTCGGCACGACATTATATATACATGTATATATATATATATATATATATATATATATATATATATATATATATATATATATATATATATCTTTCAACACACCAGCCGTATCCCACCGAGGCGGGGTGGCCCAGAAGAAAAAACCAAAGTTTCTCCTTTCAAATTTAGTAATATATACAGGAGAAGGGGTTACTAGCCCCTTGCTCTCGGCATTTTAGTCGCCTCTTACGACATGCATGGCCTACGGAGGAAGAATTCTGTTCCACTTCCCCATGGAGATAAGAGGAAATAAACAAGAACAAGAACTAGAAAGAAAATAGAAGAAACCCAGAGGGGTATGTATATATACGCTTGTACATGTATGTGTAGTGTGACCTGAGTGTAAGTAGAAGTAGCAAGACGTACATGAAATCTTGCATGTTCATGAGACAGAAAAAAGGACACCAGCAATCCTACCATCATGTAAAACAATTACAGGCTTTCGTTTTACACTCACTTGGCAGGACGGTAGTACCTCCCTGGGCGGTTGCTGTCTACCAACCTACTACCTAGGATATATATATATATATATATATATATATATATATATATATATATATATATATATATATATATATATATATATATCGTGCCGAATATGTAAAACTGGTCAATTAGCAAGAACTCATTTAAAATTAAGTCCTTTCTAAAATTTTCTCTTATACGTTTAAAGATATATTTTTTTCATTAATGTTAATGTAAAAAATTATAATTTTGCACTAAAAGAATCTTAGAAAACTTACCTAACCTTATTATAACATGAACAATTTTTTTAGCCTAACCCAACTAAATATATTTTAGATTTGTTTTCAGTAATTTAATACTAAACAAACACAATCAAATATATTTTTCTCGTTAGGTTCAGAATGATTTTGGCGAAATTATTCCATACACAAATTTTCACTTGTCCTATATGGCAAGATGAACGTTGCTATTTAAGCCAAGATTGCAAGTTCTGCCTATTCGGCACGACATTATATATATATATATATATATATATTATATATATATATATATATATATATATATATATATATATATACAGTGGTCCCTCGTTGTTCGTAATTAATCAGTTTCTCGAGCCGTTACTATAAACGAAATTTACGATTTACGAATCAATTTTCCCCATAAGAAATAATGTAAATACAATTAATCCGTTCCTGACACCCTGAAGTATTAAAACAAAAATTTTTTTAACATGAAATATGCATGTAGTACATAAACAATACAATGGGAAATGATGAATGAAAAATTAACAGCATAACACCTACTTTTATTGGAGATTCTTCTTAGTGTATGGGAGACTGGAGGAGGAGAGAGAGTGGATTGTTTATAGTTTGGAAGGGGGAATCCCTTCCATCAACACCTCAGGTACCATTTGCTTTTCTGAGGTTGCTTCTCTTCTCTGTTTCTTAATGCCACTAGGACCACCTTGAGAGTCACTCTAGTCCTGTCTCACAAAACAACTGTGGAGAGAGCTCTGTTTCTGGCGTCTCTTTAACACTTCCCTAAAATGGCACAATACTTTGTCACTGTACATGTTGCCAACCTGGCTTGCAACAACCTTGTTAGGGTGATGTTTCTCCATAAAGCTTTCCATCTTACCCCACATAGTAAAAATCTCTTTAATCTCTAAAGAAGGCACCTTCTTCCATCTCTCTTCCTCCTCTGCAGCAAGATTCTGAGCTGCGATGTGTTGCTCTTCCTGCTGAAGCTCTTGCAGCTCCTCAGTGGTGAGCTCTTCATTGTGGTCTTTATTACAAAAAACGTAATTTTTAAAAGAAGATGTTAAGATTTACTCCTTTTGTAATACAGAGTTCGGGATACATAAATACACACATTAAAATCAATTAATCTTTAATCAACTAAAAATCAACTTTCTTTGGTCTAGAGGTATTTGAACTATGATATATAATAATATGTATATGTTACTATAATAAATTATAATTAGCATCTTACTAAAATAATTATTCGTGACCCTACACAGGGTACAACTCTCTTGACACTACTGTCACTATATATATATATATATATATATATATATATATATCTATACTAAAATAATAAATTATAAATAACATTTGTATAATAATAAATTACAATCAACTGCTTCTCACGACACGAGACCAGTCACATGACACTATTCAGTGTACACTACAACCAGGCCATCTTCAGTGTCCCACGACACCCTTTTCATCTCAGTGTTCCACTACGGTCCTGTGCATATCTCAGTGTTCCACTCCATCATACGTCCCTAAGTGTCACACTACGGTCCTGGCCCAGTTCAGTGTAACACTCCAACCTTTTCTTCATGTAATGTCCCACCAAACAGCATCTGATGATTCCGGCCCACAGTTGATCAACGTAGACGGTGAGTCCACAGACATCACCGGTAGTCCAGTAAATCCTCTCCAAAGCCGGTTGACACACCGCTAGCCGAACACCATGCTGCAAGCTCACTGAATGCGGCCGTCAAGTAACTGAGGCCAACAGACTCAGTGAGCTGCGGTGAGCGGTTCTTCTAACGCCAGTAGATAGGTACGATTAGGTGGTCAGGTACCTACTGCGTAGATGTGCATCCTGAGGAGTTCAGGTACTTAATGTTGCTGAAGCCAGTAGACGTGTACCCTTAGGTGTTCAGGTACCTACTGCTTAGGTGCGTATCCTGAGGCGCTCAGGTACATACTGTTACTAAAGCCAGTAGACTGTACCCTTAGGTGGTCAGGTACCTACTGCTTAGATGTGCACCGTGAGGCACTCAGGAACTTACTGCTCTAAGGCCGGCTCAGCAGTCCCCACATTGGGTTTGATGACGTACCCAGTGGTACTGCCGGCCGGCAGGTTAACTATTTAACCGCTAGTTTGGCAGGGGGCCGCAACAGTCTTCCACCAATTCTTCCACATCCTCCAAACTCACATCCAACCCCATGGAACTCCCCAGTGCCACAATTGATTTTACAACAGACATAGGCTCATTAGGGTCAGTCCCAAATTCTTCAAAATCCCTCTTGTCGACACAATCTGGCCACAATTTTCTCCAGGCAGAGTTCAAAGTCCTGGTAGTCACTCCCTCCCAAGCCATACCTATAAGGGTTATGCAGTGGAGGATGCTGAAGTGTTCTCTCCAAAATTCCCTTAATGTCAAGTGAGTGTCTGTGGTCACAGTCAATCACCTGTGAAACATTGCTTTTGTGTAGAGTTTTTTAAAGTTTGCAATAACCTGCTGGTCCATGGGTTGGAGGAGAGGAGTGGTATTCGGGGGCAAGAACTTTACTGTGATGAACCCAAACTCCTCGAAAATTAGGTCATCCAAGTTTGGAGGATGAACAGGTGCATTGTCCATTACTAGCAGGCACTTGAGATCCAATTTCTTTTCCAGGAGATATCCTTCACACTAGGGCCAAACACTTCATTGAACCACTCGACGAAAATTTCCCTCGTGACCCATGCCTTACTATTAGATTTCCAAAACACACACAATTTACTCTTCATAACATTGTTTTTCCTGAACACTCTGGGATTTTCAGAATGGTACACTAGTAATGGCTTCACTTTGAAATCTCCACTAGCATTAGCACAGAACATTAGCGTCAGTCTGTCTTTCATAGGCTTGTGTCCTGGCATTGCCTTTTCCTCTTGTGTAATGAAGGTCCTCTTCGGCATTTTCTTCCAAAAGAGGCCTGTTTCGTCACAATTGAACACTTGTTCAGGTTTCAGTCCTTCAGCCACTATGTACTCCTGGAATTCATGCACATATTTTTCAGCCGCCTTGTGGTCCGAACTGGCAGCCTCACCATGCCTTACCACACTGTGTATGCCAGTACGGTTCTTAAAACTCTCAAACCAGCCTTTGCTGGCCTTAAATTCACTCACTTCACCACTATTTGCAGGCAATTTCTTTACCAAATCTTCATGCAACTGCCTAGTCTTTTCACAAAGAGTCATAAGAGTATCTCCTGCTAATTGTTTCTCATTTATCCACACCAATAATAACTTCTCAACCTCTTCCAGTACTGGTGATCTCATTTTTGTCAGCATAGTTACTCCCTTTGCAACAACAGCATCCTTTATTTAATTTTTCTTGGCCACTATGGAACATAAGGTTGTGTAGGGTTTCTTATACATCCTGGACAGTTCGGCCACACTTGTACCACTTTCATATTGTTCAATGATGGCTTTCTTAAATTCAATCGTATTTCTCACCTTCTTTACCACAGGCTTGGCACTAGGAGCTTTCTTTGGAGCCATGGTAGCTTATTTAGTACTTGCAAGCACTAAAATAAATGGAATATTATGAAATATTTCGCTGGAGCACGTGAGGGGACCTTCGATCACTGGTAAACAATGCCAGACTGGCTGCCGCCCTGGCTCACGCCGTGGGTACGCGTCCCGGACGAACTACGACTCGCCAGTCAATCTATGAAAAGCGAGTCCATGTTTATACGAAAATATCTCTATGATTGGCGAATTTTACGATTGCTGGGAACTACGAAAAGCGGGGGACCACTGTATATATATATATATATATATATATATATATATATATATCTATATATATATATATATATAGATATATATATATATATATATATATATATATAGTTTATTCCTCAGCACTTGAAAATAATACTAATATTACTAAGGAGATATATTTCTGTAGAGTATCTCTGTTTCCTTGAATCTCTCTTAACATTCGTGTTTACGATATTCGAATCATAAGTATTTCGGAAAGACATGGAATATTTCTCATTTCAATTTGCGTGAAACAAGGCGGGTGATCGATGAAAGAGGGCGGGAGGAGGGAGGGAGAGCTAGCTCTAACTTTATTTTGCTATAACTTTTCTGTCGCATCTTTTCACCCTCCACTCTCTCTTTCTCTCTTTCTTATCATTTATACTATCACTTGCTTTCTCTCTTCTCGATCACTCTTCCTGGCGTACATCATCACCAACTCTCCCACGGTATTTATCGCTACCTGTCTCAGTCTCTCCAACACCACTCTCTCCCTCGGGCGAGTATTATTTGCTTCGCAGAAATTGTTACATTTATTTTATTTACCTGTATATATATATATATATATATATATATATATATATATATATATATATATATATATATATATATATATATATATATATATATATATATATATATATATATTATATCGTATTGTAACCACGAACAAGTGGTATTTAATCAATAACAACACTGCGGCTAGCCGAGGAATCGAACCCATATTGTTTTAGCTCACCTCATGGTGAGCGAAAATTCCATGACGCTGTAACATAAGGGACCATACAATCCTACAAAGAACACGCACACAGCAGAGATAGGTGTTGTACCGTGATCCGAGGACATACGATAGTGTGGGTGCCTCAGAGCTAATTTCGTTCTACTCCCCGTTTGGTGTACTAGCCTCGACGAGCAGTATATATCGTACTGTAACCACGAATGAGTGGTATTTAATCAATAACAACACTGCGACTTGCCGGAACTCGAGCCCATGTTGTTTTGGCTCGCGAAAATTCCATGATGCTCTAACCCACGGGACCTGAGGCACCCACACCATCATATGTCCTCGGATCACGGTACAACACCTAACTCTGCTGGGTGTGTGATGTTCTGATTCAGAGGGTGGATAGAATGTTTAAGTTTACAGTATATAAGGAAGGCCACGAATGTGTGTTCATATATTTATTACTACTCCAACCATGAAACAAGAGTAAAAATAAGTATCTTTCTCACTATCTTTTTTGAGAGCTTACCATGTGTGCAATCATGAGTTTCTTGATGAAGAAATTAGGAAAATCTTTGATATTGCTACAAAATTTCATTACCCTAAGGAGTTTGTAGAAACTCCTTTGCCGGCAGCTAGGCAAATTTATCATAGGACTGAAACTGGAAAAACTCCTCAGACTAAGAATGTGTTTGTCCTGCCATAGAATGAGAATTTATCAGCCCTGCCGAATGCCCTAAAGAGATTCAATATACTAGTTGCTTTTAAGAATTCACAGACTGCTGAGAATATGTCGACCAAGAATTCCCTGCAAACACTGTATTGGTGGTGTGTACAGGACTGGGAGCCAAGGCTACAACTTATCTTACATGGGACAGACTGGCAAACCTCTAGAGCAATTGGTATTAATTGTTGGCTGGATAAACACTGTAAGGATAATGCAGTACCATTCATTGACAACTGGGACAACTTCTATGGCCGAAATGACATGTATGCCAGGGATGGGGTTCACTTATCCAGGGCAGGTGTGGGTTTTCTTGCTAACTCAGTTGAGGGGGTTGTTAGGACTTTAAACTAGGATTAGTTAGAGGTATGGGTTTAGAAATGATTAATAATGAGTATGGATATATTGACTTATGCTCTGATATTAAGAATCTTAATAGTAACTGTCATGGAGTAACTCTGGGTAATGATAATTTCAGAAATTGTGTAAAAACAAAGATGAATAGGAAAAATGTGCAGAAGAAAAAACATATGATGGTATTTTATGCTAACAGTCGAAGTGCAAGAAATAAAATTAATGAACTACGTTTGGTAGCATGTGCTGGGAACTTTGATATCATTGCATTAACTGAAACGTGGTATGATTTAAAGAGTCGGGATATGACTGCTGAGTGTAATATTCAGGGATTTAAGTTATTCAATGTGGATAGATGTAATGGGAAGGGGGGAGGAGTTTCATTGTATGTTCGAGAAAATATTAATTGTTGCATAAAAAAAGGTATAAAAATAGATGGAGCAGTAACAGAGTCTGTTTGGGTAGAGTTCGTGGAGGGCCAAGAAAAACTAATTCTAGGTGTAATATACCGACCTCCAGGCTTGGATCACGATAGAGGGAGACTTCTTTGGGACGAAATTGTTAGGGCTTCTGGACACAGTAACGTAGTCATAGTAGGGGACTTTAACTTTAGCCAAATTGACTGGAATTCTTTGACAGGTAATCTAGAGTCCAGTGACTTCATGGAAACAGTTCAGGACTGTTTTCTGAAACAGAGTGTAACTGAACCTACCAGGGGTAATAATTTGCTAGACCTAGTCTTGTCAAATAAGGAAACACTTGTGAATAATCTGGAGATCACTGAAGAGCTTGGCGCAAGTGATCACAAATCCATCACCTTTAGCATTAATTGGGAATGCAAGAATAATGATAATACAGTAAAAATCCCCGATTTTCGTTCTGCCGATTATAATGGACTTAGGGAACATCTGTCTAATCTTGATTGGGGTTATCTAGCTAATGATTTTATTGACGATAATCATACTTATGAATATGAAGGGATCTGCTTTTATGATTGTTTTCTTAATAATGTACACAGTGCCCAGAGTATATACATTCCCCAGAGAGAAATTAGGTCTAATAATAACGATCCCAAATGGGTTAACAGGAGGCTAAAGCATCTATTAGGGGAGAAAAGGGGAATTTACAGGCGCATCAGAAGAGGAGAGGTTAACCTTACTGACCAATATGTTCAGCTTAAAAGAGAAGTAAAAAAGGCGATTAGAAAGGCTAAACGTGACTATGAAATTAGAGTCGCTAATGAATCAAAGACTAATCCAAAGGGGTTCTTTCAAGTGTATAGGACGAAGGTGAAGGAAAAAGTAGGACCTCTGAAATCTGGGAATGGACAGCTGACGGATAATGAACTGGAAATGTGTTCCTTATTTAATGACTATTTTTTGTCAGTTTTTACACAGGAAGATGTAAATGAGATTCCAGTAATTAACAATTATTTAGTTCCTGATGAATTTAAGTTAACTAATATTACAGTCACGAGGGACATGGTTATTAAACAGATAGACAAACTGAAACAAAATAAGTCCCCGGGACCCGATGAGTTGTTTTCAAGGGTACTTAAGGAATGCAAGATGGAGCTTAGTCAGCCATTAACGAGTGTATTCAATGCGTCCATCCTTACCAGTGTTGTGCCAGAGATGTGGAAGATGGCTAATGTGGTTCCTATATTCAAATCAGGGGATAAGTCCACTCCTTCAAATTACCGTCCAATAAGCCTGACATCTATAGTGGGCAAGTTATTAGAATCAATTATAGCTGACATTATCAGAAGTCACCTTGAAGAGCATAACTTGATAAATGAATCTCAGCATGGATTCACGAGAGGTCGTTCCTGCCTGACAAACTTACTGACGTTCTTCAATAGAACATTTGAGGCAGTTGACAGTGATAAGGAATATGATATTGTTTATTTGGATTTTAGTAAAGCCTTCGACAGAGTACCTCACAAGAGACTCTTAAGAAAAGTGGCAGCTCATGGTATAGGAGGTAAAGTTCTAGCATGGATTGAGGCATGGCTTACCAATAGAAAGCAGAGAGTTACCATTAATGGAGTGAAATCTGAATGGGGATTAGTCACTAGTGGCGTTCCACAAGGATCAGTTTTAGGCCCTCTCTTGTTCATAATTTACATTAATGACCTTGATGAAGGGGTTACTAGTGACATGAGTAAGTTTGCTGATGATACAAAGATAGGCCGTATAATTCACTCTGAGGAGGATATCAATGAACTCCAGGACGATTTGAACAAATTAATGTCTTGGTCTGAGAAATGGCAGGTGAAGTTTAATGTGGATAAGTGTAAGGTACTTGCCCTTGGTAATGAAAATAACCCTCGAAGCTATAATCTAGGTGAAGTAGAGCTTGGTCATACAGAATGTGAAAAAGACTTGGGAGTCATGGTAAGCAGAAATCTAAAGCCAAGACAGCAGTGCCTCAGTGTGCGCAACAAGGCCAACAGATTACTTGGATTTATCTCAAGAAGTATAAGTAACAGAAGTCCAAAAGTTATTTTACAGCTCTATACATCACTAGTGAGGCCTCATTTAGATTATGCTGCTCAGTTTTGGTCCTCTTACTACAGGATGGACATAGACTCATTAGAGAACATACAGAGAAGAATGACTAAAATGATTTACTGTGTAAGGAACCTCCCGTATGAAGATAGACTTAAAGCCTTAAATCTCCACTCTCTGGAGAGGCGTAGAATGATGGGAGATATCATTGAAGTGTATAAGTGGATGACGGGCATAAACAAGGGAGACATTAATAAAGTACTGAGGGTGTCGAACCAGGTAAGAACCAGGAATAATGGATTTAAGTTGGATAAATTTAGATTTAGAAAGGACATAGGTAAGTACTGGTTTTCTAACAGAGTTGTAGATGCGTGGAACAGTCTTCCCAGTGGGGTGATAGAGGTTAGGACCTTGGGTAGCTTTAAGAAGAGACTGGACAAATATATGAGTGGGAGGGGCTGGGTTTGATTGGTGTTTACCTGGAGTTTACCTGGAGAGAGTTTCGGGGGTCAACGCCCCCGCGGCCCGGTCTGTGACCAGGCCTGTGACCCAGGGGTACGGGAGTTATTTCTTGAGTAGCTTTAGGTAGATGTCGTTTTGATAAGGACCTGCCTCGTATGGGCCAGTAGGCCTTCTGCAGTGTTCCTACATTCTTATGTTCTTATAACACATCATCAGTATTCAGTAAGGACAGCTCAAGAAGCAAATACAGTATTCAGTCACACACGAGTTTGCAACAATCCTGATAACTGGTCGGAAGCCAGAGTCATAGTTCCATGTACTTCATGGCCAGAAAAAAATATTTTAGAATCAGCAGCTATTAAACATGATAAACATTCGTTATATAATGGTAGATATGGATTATACTAGTTAGATTCTTTTATAATTGGGGATATTGTGCCAGGGAGGATAAAAGACTGGCAAGAAATGACAAAAATCTTAAAGCAACTGAAAACTCTTCTGGAGCAGAGGCACAGCCATTGGCCTCCACTCCAGAACAACAGATATTAATGCCAGCAAATAACCCACCCCCTAAATTCCATCAATACAACGACATTTATCTTTGAAAACATACAGGGTCTAAAGCCACCAACGAACAACAAAATTCCTTATATCAAGGGACTGCTCATGGAGTCAAATGCAGCGTTTGCAGCTTTCACATAAACCCACATAAAAGATCATTTTGACAATGAAATATGGATCCCAGGTTATAACCTACTCAGATGCCGCAGACTAAACAGGCAATAAGGGGGGTTGGAGTGCATGTCACAAAGTCCACAGAGTCTCTCATTTGCTCAGAACTACTAAATACGCCAAATCATGTAGATGGAGTTTTGGCAGTAAAGACTGAAAACCAAAAGCTTGTCATTGTGGTTGTATACAAGCCTCCGGATGCAACTTCCCAGCAATTCCAGGAACTCCAAGTTCTTTCTTCTTGAGTGAGATTTTCAGCCTCTGTCTCCATAATCTATACTCACTTTCCGGTCTTCTTCACCCTTTTACAATTTTTATAATATTACATTTACTGGGGTTGAATTCCAGTAGATAGCTGTATGATCAATCTTGCGGTTCATCCAGTTCTATTTGTATCCGTTCTTTGTTTTATGACCATTCTCGTATATCACTCACATCTACCAGAAACAGTACCTGTCCAAATAGTGATCCTTGTTGAGCCTCACTCTACATATTTGCTCATTCTGTCCTCACTTCTCAGACACTCACTCTTTATCTCCATTCTTTGGTCCACTGTAGTGCATGCATTGGTTTGATAACAGAGTTGTGGATGAGTGGAACAAACTCCAGAGTACCGTCATAGAAGCTAAGACGTTGTGTAGTTTTAAAAATAGGTTAGATAAATACATGAGTGGGTGTGGGTGGGTGTGAGTTGGACCTGATTAGCTTGTAAGTGAATGTGACCTGACCTGACTAGGTGGGTCATTGGTTTAAGCTGGGAGGTGACTTGGACCTGCCTCGCATGGGCCAGTAGGCCTGCTGCAGTGTTCATTTTTTCTTATGCTCTTATGTTCTTGTACTTGTCTGCTTCTGAAGTTTTTGTCCCACACTTTGGTGAGGTACGGTATTAAATGCCTTCTGGCCATCCAAGCTTATGTAGTCTATTCATTTTCTGCCGCATTTCTATTACTATGTCCTGTGTCCTGCCATTTTTTCTGATCCGTTCGGGTTGTTTGCGACACCACTTCCGTCCAGGTGCTCGACCACTCTTCTCATCACATAGTACTTTACACAGTATGCATGTTAATGACATCGCCTGTAGTTTAATAATAATAATAATAATAATAATAATAATAATAATAATAATAATAATAATAATAATAATAATATCTTTATTTCTACAAGTGCATGTACAAGGTATATAGGCCTAGCTGACATTAATGACGTACTACTATATAGAAAGCCTCTCTTATCCAGAGCATTTCAGGCAAATTAGGTCTATTTTGTCCCAGGATGCGACCCACTCCAGTCGACTAACACCCAGGTATCCATTTTACTGATGGGTGAACATGGACAGCAGGTGTCTTTTGGAAACAGGTCCTAATTTTTTTCAGCCGTACCGGGGAATCGGCCCCTGAACCTGAAGGTGTGAGTTAAGTGCGCTAGCGATCGAGCTACGGGACACCTGTTGTTTCTGGTTTATCTTATTTTTTTAAAATATTTTGACTACTATTGATGTCTCCCATATTTTTGGCAATTGTTCATAGGCACTGAGCTACTGAAGATTTTAACTAGCGATTTGGACAGTGATTCTGTATCCTTATACAGAATTCATGGTGACACTGTTAGGTTCATTGTCCTTAATGTAACCAGTTCACTCTGAAATTTCTTCACCTTTCCTCTTTCCCTATTATACTTATGGTATCCATTACCTGATGATGTGCCCTTTCCCATTGACTCTCTGATGTTGCCTCTGTATCCACTGAGAGCACATCCTGAAATTGTTTCTTCAGCTCCTCACAGATTTCCTTGTCGTTTCTCGTAGCTCTCCGTCTTCCTTCTTCGGTGTTCTTAGCTTGTTTTACTTTTTTTTTCTGGTGTGTCTGTGTAGTTGTTTCGGTTCAGACTTAAGATTTGCTTCTATTTCATTCTGAAATTGCCGCTCAGATTATCCTCTCACTCTTGCATATTGATTTCTGGCTCATTTACCTCTCTAGTTTTTCTGTCCATGGCTTACTGTATTTTTTCAAATTCATGGACATCTTGGTTTTTCTGCATCCTTGGCTAAATCATGGGCTCTCTCTGTTCTTCCTGTTGCCTATCCTTTTTCTGTAAATGGAGTTCTTCACAACCTCCTCACTCTGCCTGAATAAGTGGTAAATCAATTCAGTAACTGTGACTGTCTTTCCTTCCAGCTGTTTACCTCAATATAATGCATAGTTTCTTCTGAAATCTTCTTTCTCCTGTCCCCACCTACTATTCTTTCCTCAGTGTTGAACTTCACATGTTATTCCAAATGCAGTAGTGCATGATCGCTAGAGCTCAGAGGCCTCTCATATTCTATGCTCTTATAGTAAATACTAGATCTTTAATGTCTTAAAACCCGCATTATGAGTTTACTTATATTAAGATTTCTGTATTTTATAATTTAGTCTCATCTTACATTACCTGATGTATTGCCTTGAAAGTTGTAGATGAGCAGAACGACCTGCCAAGCAGCGTCTAAAAGTAAATTCTCTGTGTTGCTTTATGGATGGATTACAAAAGTAAACAGGGAGTAATAGCGGTGTGAGGAAGTCTTGCTTAGCTTGGGTAAGTAGGTCTACTGCAATGCTTTGTTCTCGTGTTTATCTACTTATTTACCTACTGTCAACCGGTTGATAGTTCTGGGGATTATCGACCCCGTGGCCTAGTCTTTGACCAGCCCGACAGGCTGATGGCCAGCCCAGCTAGGCTTGTGATGCTCGGAGCATGTTTCTAATATAGGCAACACAGCCTGGATGCTCAGGCTGTGATGCTCGGATATACATTTGCTGAGTTCCGAGTTTGTCTACTCCCGGAGCCCGGCTATGGGTCAGGTTTGCATACCTGGAATATACCTGGAGAGGGTTTCGGGGCTCAACGCCCCCGTGGCCCGGTCTGTGACCAGGCCTCACGGTGGATCATGGCCTGATCAGCCAGCCTGTTACTGCTGGCCGCACGTAGGCTGACGTACGAACCACATCCAGGCTGGTCAGGTACTGACTTCAGGTTCCTGTCCAGTTGAAATCAACTTGCAAGATTCTCCTTTGAAGACTATTGGGTTTGTGATTTCCCTAGTAATGGAAGGGAGAAGGTTTCACTCCTTTGTACCCATTATCCTTACTGAGTTATCTTTTAGTGGTTTTTTTTTCACCCCTGATTTTCATGGGGGTATTTTGCACGGTCTGAAGTGCATTTCGTTTAAAAGGAATTATCCGCGAGTGCAACTTTGAAACTAGATTCTCTAGTGTATTTCTGGATTAAATTAGGATATATCTTTCATGTCTATATCTCAGACTTTCACAATTTTTGTTTTAATTTATGTGGGCAGTGAAAATTCTATTTGCACTATCTAGATTTGCAATTCTGTCAACGTTATGTGATGCTGTTGGTGTTCAATAGAACTGCAGTCTAGAGGGTACAAATATCTTTTAAAAAGAATCATTATTGGCATGACAGCTCTTATTTGGAAGGCTCTTGGTGTCCATTTTCCTCTCAGTTCTGAGAGAAACTCTAATGTGTTCATAGAATGTAATATACTTCTACATGGTTGGTTACTCTCATGGCTTTTACATTTTGCAATATGTCAAATGGCTTGCTTGCGTTTGTACTCTGTTCCAGCCTCTTTTATTTATTAATTACATTCTTCCACAACAGAATAGCTGAAATTTGTTTCTGACTGAGCGTGTTTCTCGGTGGTCTGATGACCAAATTTTGTTATTCAAACAATTTTGATATTTACTGTGTTCTTAGTGGAAGCCATTCTCTTGCTCTCTCTCTCTCTCTCTCTCTCTCTCTCTCTCTCTCTCTCTCTCTCTCTCTTTCATACACAAGCTCAAGTTTCATCAATATTTCTTCATTGTTTGTTTGCGTTGTTTCTCTCGTGTTTCAACTTTCTAATTTACTATTTTAATTTAAGTGAATCCACACACACACACACACACACAAAATATTAACACATCGGCCGTTTTCCACCAAGACAGTGTGACCCGGAAAAGAAGAAACACTTTTATCATCATTTACTCCATCACTGTCTTGCCAGAGACGTGCTTACACTACAGTTATAAAACTGTAACTTATCAGCACCCCTCCTTCAGAGTGCCGGCACTGTACTTCTCACCTCCAGGACTCAAGTCCGACTTGCCGGTTTCCCTGAATCTCTTCATAAATGTTAGTTTGCTCACACTCCAACAGCACGTCCAGTCCTAAGAACCATTTGTCTCCACTCGCGCCTAACACACCCGTAAGAACATAAAGGAGGAACACTGCAGCAGGCCTGTTGGCCCATACTAGGCAGGTCCTTTACAATCCTTTCCATTAACAAAATATTTGCCAACCCAATTTACACTGCTACCCAAGAAATAAGTTTTGATGATTCTATTTACTCATTATGCAAGTCCCACTCAAATTCAACCCCTCTCACTCGTGTATTTATCTAACCTAAATTTGAAACTACCCAACGTTTTAGTTTCAATAATCCTATTAGGAAGACTGTTCCATTCATCATCTACCCTATTTCCAAACCAATACTTGCCTATATCCTTTCGAAATCTATACTTATCTAATTTGAATCCATTATTGCGGGTTCTCTCTTGGAGAGATATCCTCAAGACCTTATTTATATCCCCTTTGTTAATACCCATCTTCCACTTGTACACTTCGATCATGTCTCCCCTCATTCGTTGTCTTGCAAGTGAATGTAACGGCTTGACAAAGCTCCCGGAGAGCGAAACGTTGCCACAATAAAGCGTCACAGTTGCATTTGTGTCCTTTCACTCAACTTATCGATTATCTAAACTTCGTTCATCACTCTTATACTGTTTTATTCCTGACTCCTCTCATTATTGTTTTCTTGACAACGCTAGGTGTCACCTTAAACGATCTTCCCCATCATTATTATCAAGAATATTATGATTCTTCTTCAAGATAAGCGCGTTTGCTTCAAGTTTCTTCTCACGAGTTGAAGTGTCGCCACTTTTTTGGTTTCCTTGTTGGTAATACTTGCTGGAAGTTCAAGCCCCTTGCACACAAAACCTCCTGTACCCCCTCTCTCCAACCTTTCCAAGGCCGACCCCTACCCCGCCTTCTTTCCACTACGGATTTATATGCTCTCCAAGTCATTCTATTTCGTTCCATCCTCTCTAAATGTCCGAACCGCCTCAACAACCCTTCCTCAGGCCTCTGGATGATAGTTTTGGTAATCCCGCACCGCCTCCTAATTTCCTAACTACGAATTCTCTGCATTATACTCACACCACACATTGCTCTCAGACATGTCATCTCCACTGCCTCCAGCCTTCTCCTTGTTGCAATATTCACAACCCTTCAGGCACAATGTAAATAAATATGTACACGTATAATCCAAAGTTTTACAAAGAAAAGTCATGAAATAATTTCAACATTAAAACAATCATGTTCGAGACAATATATATATATATATATATATATATATATATATATATATATATATATATATATATATATATATATATATATATATATGTCGTGCCGAATAGGCAGAACTTGCGATCTTGGCTTAAATAGCAACATTCATCTTGCCACATAGGACAAGCAAAAATTTGTGTATGCAATAATTTCGCCAAAATCATTCTGAACCTAACGAAAAAAAAAATTCACTGTGTTTGTTTAGTATTAAATTATTTTAAACAAATCTAAAATATATATAGTTGGGTTAGGCTAAAATAAATTGTTCTTGTTATAATAAGGTTAAGTAAGTTTTCTAAGATTCTTTTGGTGCAAAATAAAAAAAATTTACATTACCATTAATAAAAAAAAATATATCTTTAAACGTATAAGAGAAAATTTTAGAAAGGACTTAGTTTTAAATGAGTTCTTGCTAATTGACCAGTTTTACATATTCGGCACGACACACACACACACACACACACACACACACACACACACACACACACACACACATATATATATATATATATATATATATATATATATATATATATATTTTATTTCATAATATGGTACAGAAGATTTAAGAGAAACATTGTTGATATAAAGGTGGCATATACGGTACATGTTGTTACGTGTGTATCACCGATTATAAGGCGAAAATCTCATCCAGCTCCTCAGAGCTGGGGCGTGTGCCCAAAATACAGCAGGCATTACCCCTTTGAACAGCCGCACTGAGCCGCTGGAACAGAAAACTAGCTGCCCTGGGATCCCTAGTTACCCTGATGAGTCTTTTTCCCAGCTCCTTAAGGAATTTAGATGCACTCTTTCCCCATGAGCCAAGGGTCTCTGAGCCTATGGGAACAAACATATAATGATGGGCAAGTTCTCCATATTTTCTAGACTTTTGGGACTCCCTGAAGCTGGCAGCTGCCCCTCCTTCCTCCCTGGTGTATTGGAGATAGGTATCAGCCAAGGTAGATGCACATGTATAGTCCCACACCACCTGCTTCCCATCTGTCCAGGCTTGAAGGGTGATACCATCTGGACGCTTCTGGCTGCCATCAGATCTGCATAGTTGGGGTGGCTCCCTTACTGCTGGGCATCCAGCTGTTGCGAGGCTCCTCTTGATAATGTTATTAACCTCCTCATATCTTGCAATCTTTCCCTCGGATTTACGGCACACAAGATCATGGTACCCGAATCGGTCTGCTGCTTCACTGCCACAAATACACCTGTGTTCGGCGAGAATAGGGGCGGCAAGTCGAAGGGCAACACCGATGCGGATGGTCTGTGGGTCGAGGCGTGTGCCAAGGCTGGAGTTGGGAACAACCAACAGAAAGTCCCCAGCATGAGGGGCTCTCACTGCCAGCAGACGGGCTCTATCCTTCCCTGACACACTCTGAAGCATTGTTGAGGCTATATTTTCCACTATTGGACCATCCCAGTGCGATTGTTTGTAGTTGTTGGGGGAAGCAGGTCTGGTTTCTGAGCCCGTTAGATTATCCCAGATCATTGCTCCGTCAATGAATTTTTGGTCCTGGACTCCAATCTTGTCCCCAAGATGTTCAGGGAGAATCGCTGCTACAAGCTCTCTGGATGCAATACACGAGGACAGAAAAGCAGGTAACGCAATCTGTGATGACTTGCGGACACCAATGCCTCCTAGTCTGACTGGAAGTGTAGCTTGGTTCCACTGCCCGTCTTCTAGAGTAAGGTTAAGTACTTTCGTAAAAATCTGCCTCAGAATACTGTCATATTCGTGCAGTATAGTATCATATGAAGGTGCACATCTTAGGAAATATGTCAACCTGGGCAGACTCAAGCACTTTGTGAGAAGGTACAAGGCATCGTGGGTGTCCAGATTGCCTATTCGTTGTTCCATTCTCCTTAACTCTTCCAATTTCTTCCTGAGAATTGTGTCAATGGCATTGCTTCCCAGAGGTGCTCCTAGCAAGACACTATTTGTGGGGGCAATGACTGCTGCTCCTGGTAGTTTTGATCTCACTGCATTTATCACTTGTTGACTGACTGAGATGATTTCACATTTGAATGGATTCAGGACGAGACCCATTTCCTGTCCCCGTGTCATTACCTGTGTAAGGTCATGTAGGAGGGACTCTTTTGTACCTGCTAGTGTGCCATCATCTAGGAACCAGATGTTTAGCTCGCTGGTCAGTCTGACTGTGATTTCCCTAACTGCTATACAGAAGAGAAATGGTGCAAGAGGATCTCCTTGTTGGACACCCTCTGATGATGTGATTTCATGCTCTCCAAAGAGAAGCATTGATTCCTTGCTATACCCAGCTGAAACAAAGGGGAAGAGACCAGGGAAATGTTCTTGTACTGCTGCTAATACCACGTCTCTTTTCAGGAGATTGAACGCATTCTTGAAATCTAATTTTACCACTGCATTGTCCTCAGGCAGGTTGTTGATATACGCCCTTGTTGCATGAACCGCTGCTATATATATATATATATATATATATATATATATATATATATATATATATATATATATATATATATATATATATATATATATACATATACGTATATATATATGTATAATCTTTCTTTTATTAAAACAAACCCTTTGCTATTGTCTCGAACATGATTGTTTTAATGTTGAAATTATTTCATGACTTTTCTTTGTAAAACTTTGGATTATACGTGTACATATTTATTTACATTGTGCCTGAAGTGTTGTGCACAATGGACATACTTCAAGCGTTTTTTTTTTTAACTCCTGTGTATTTGTAGATGAATGGTTCAGAGAACCGACATGTTGATAAATTAGACTCAGACTGTGTAAGACTCAGAGCTCCCACTAACATTGTAGGTGTAGTGGGAGCTGTGAGCCTCAGTCATTCTTCAGATCTACAAATCCTGCCCAATTAACTTCTTCAACCCCCTTTTCCATTGTTTCCCCTCGTTATTTCACCCTCATCCTTTCCAGCGTTCTGTTACTCTCTTCCTTTTAGTATGTTCTTAATCTACGTTTCAAGTTTCTTACAACCAAAAGCAGCAACGATAAAACGAACAATAAAGTCAGTGGCAACAAAAATAACGATAAAAAGTACCAACACAACTAATAATACTAATTTGTAACCTGGCTAGACGGCTGCCCGGTTGTTTGGTTGACTAGGTAGCTAACTGGCTGACTGGCTGACTGGCTGACTGGCTCCCTCGCTGTGACAGCTTGACTGGACGGCAAGCCGGCAAGCTGACCGGCTGGCTGATTGACTGTCAGTTGTTTGGCTGGTCATAGAAGAACATGATAAACTACTATCATGGGGGAAAGCTAAACTCATAGGGATTTTACAACGCCGGGGGGTGGATGTAAGCTATTCAATTTTAATTCAGGAAACTGAAGCGCAGGTCCAATACCCTATATCAAGAGCCCCTCGCCAGCGTTAAAGAACGTCCTTTGAGTGGTGAGCAGGGTAAAGGGCCACTTATGTGCCGTCTTATAAGAGAATATAGTTTAGTGCTTGGCAGTATTGACTAGTGTCATTAAATTAAATAGCAAAGAGGTTAAAAGAGAAGCATTTCAATTTTTTTCCTCGTCGGACATAATTAAACAAACTTTTTTAATGGTACTCTGGTCATTAACATGGAACATGCACTGCTTGAAACTATTGCTAAATTCAGATTGTTGTGAAAGTTAATTTTGCTTTCCGTTTGACTTTGTTGCATAATTACCGTAGCAAAATCTAATTAGTACGTTTAATGAAATATATTTTAATTTGCATATATATATATATATATATATATATATATATATATATATATATATATATATATATATATATATATATATATATATGTATGTCGTGCCGAATAGGCAGAACTTGCGATCTTGGCTTAAATAGCAACGCTCATCTTGCCATATAGGACAAGCGAAAATTTGTGTATGCAATAATTTCGCCAAAATCATTCTGAACCTAACGAAAAAAATATATTTCACTGTGTTTGTTTAGTGTTATATTATTGTAAACAAATGTAAAATATATTTAGTTGGGTTAGGCTAAAATAAATTGTTCTTGTTATAAGAAGGTTAGGTAAGGTTTTTAAGATTCTTTTGGAGCAAAATTAAAAAAAAATACATTAACATTAATGAAAAAAGTATATCTTTAAACGTATAAGAGAAAATTTTAGAAAGGTCTTAATTTTAAATGAGTTCTTGCTAATTGACCAGTTTTACATATTCGGCACGACATATATATATATATATATATATGTCGTGCCGAATAGGCAGAACTTGCGATCTTGGCTTAAATAGCAACGCTCATCTTGCCATATAGGACAAGTGAAAATTTGTGTATGCAATAATTTCGCCAAAATCATTCTGAACCTAACGAAAAAAAATATATTTCACTGTGTTTGTTTAGTATTAAGTTACTGCAAACAAATCTAAAATATATTTAGTTGGGTTAGGCTAAAATAAATTGTTCTTGTTATAATAAGGTTAGGTAAGTTTTCTAAGTTCCTTTTGGTGCAAAATTAAAAATTTTTGCATTAACATTAATGAAAAAAATATGTCTTTAAACATATAAGAGAAAATTTTAGAAAGGACTTAATTTTAAATGAGTTCTTGCTAATTGACCAGTTTTACTTATTCGGCACGACATATATATATATATATATATATATATATATATATATATATATATATATATATATATATATATATATATATATATGTCGTGCCGAATAGGCAGAACTTGCGATCTTGGCTTAAATAGCAACGCTCATCTTGCCATATAGGACAAGTGACAATTTGTGTATGCAATATTTCGCCAAAATCATTCTGAACCTAACGAAAAAAATATATTTGATTGTGTTAGGTAAGACACATATGCAACAGTTAGGTATCTTTATTTCGAAACGTTTCGCCTACACAGTAGGCTTCTTCAGTCGAGTACAGAAAAGTTGATAGAAGCAGAAGATACTTGAAGACGATGTAATCAGTCCATCACCCTTAAAGTTTTGAGGTGGTCAGTCCCTCAGTCTGGAGAAGAGCATTGTTCCGTTGTCTGAAACAATATGAAGTTGAAGTGACAGGATGGAGCCTTTATATAGTGCCAGGAGGTGAGACGTAGGTTGCTTTGGGAGGGCAGGTCCCTCTCAAACCCAGCCGTTCTCACTAGTAGAGGTCGAAGTTGATGGTCTGTACCAAGATACCCTTGTGTTGCAGTGTCTGACAGAATGAACATTAAAATGGTATAAAATACCGACAGATTGTTAGGTAAGACACATATGCAACAGTTAGGTATCTTTATTTCGAAACGTTTCGCCTACACAGTAGGCTTCTTCAGTCGAGTACAGAAAAGTTGATAGAAGCAGAAGATACTTGAAGACGATGTAATCATATATATATATATATATATATATATAATCATATATATATATATATAATCATATATTATATGTAGTAGGTGCTCTTCGCACCTACTCTTAGGCTGAGGGACTGATTACCTCATCTTCTGTACATAGTTCTACTGTCTTCAAGTTATGTCCTAGAATTTGTATTGATAAAGCCACTGGATGGCGAAACGTCTACAATAAAGATACCCAGATGTTGCACGTATCTTAATTTCATCTTGTCGGTATTATATACCATTCTTGCACATAAATATATATATATTTAACAAGTCGGCCGTCTCCCACCGAGGCAGGGTGACCCAAAAAGAAAGTAAATCCCCAAAAAGAAAATACTTTCATCAGTCAACACTTTCACCTCACTCACATATAATCACTGTTTTGGCAGAGGTGCTCAGAACACAACAGTTTAGAAGTATATACGTATAAAGATACATAACATATCCCTCCAAGCTGCTAATATCCCAAAACCCCTCCTTTAGAGTGCAGGCATTGTACTTCCCATTTCCAGGACTCAAGTCCGGCTATATAAAAATAACCGGTTTCCCTAAATCCCTTCACTAAATGTTACCCTGCTCACACTCCAACAGATCGTCAGGTCCCAAATACCATTCGTCTCCATTCACTCCTATCTAACACACTCACGCACGCTTGCTGGAAGTCTAAGCCTCTCGCCCACAACACCTCCCTTACCCCCTCCCTCCAACCTTTTCGAGGACGACCCCTACCCCGCCTTCCTTTCCCTACAGATTTATACGCTCTCCATGTCTTTCTACTTTGATCCATTCTCTCTAAATGACCAAACCACCTCAACAACCCCTCTTCAGCCCTCTAATACTTTTATTAACTCCACACCTTCTCCTAATTTCCACACTCCGAATTTTCTGCATAATATTTACACCACACATTGCTCTTAGACAGGACATCTCCACTGCCTCCAACCGCCTCCTCGCTGCAGCATTCACAACCCAAGCTTCACACCCATATAAGAGTGTTGGTACTACTATACTTTCATACATTCCCTTCTTTGCCTCCATAGATAACGTTCTTTGTCTCCACATATACCTCAATGCATCACTCACCTTTTTTTTTCTTCATCAATTCTATGATTAACCTCATCCTTCATAAATCCATCCGCCGACACGTCAACTCCCAAATATCTGAAAACATTCACTTCTTCCATACTCATCCTCCCCAATTTGAATATCCAATTTTCTTTATCTAAATCATTTGATACCCTCATCACCTTACTCTTTTCTATGTTCACTTTCAACTTTCTACCTTTACACACACTCCCAAACTCATCCACTAACCTTTGCAATTTTTATTTAGAATCTCCCACAAGCACAGTATAATAAGTTGTTAGGTAAGACACATATGCAACAGTTAGGTATCTTTATTTCGAAACGTTTCGCCTACACAGTAGGCTTCTTCCGTCGAATACAGAAAAGCTGATAAAAGAGAAGTGAAGACGGTGTAATCAGTCCATTACCCTTGAAGTTTTGAGGTGGTCAGTCCCTCAGTCTGGAGAAGAGTTGTTCCATAGTCTGAAGCAATATGGAGTTGAAGTGACAGGATGGAGCCTTGTATACCACCAGGAGGTGAGATGTAGACCACAGGTAGAGGTAAGAATGTAGTAAGAATAAGGCTCCATCCTGCCACTTTAACTCCATATTGTTTCAGACTATGGAACAACTCTTCTCCAGACTGAGGGACAGACCACCTCAAAACTTCAAGGGTAATGGACTGATTACATCGTCTTCACGTCTCGTCTATCAACTTTTCTGTACTCGACTGAAGAAGCCTACTGTGTAGGCGAAACGTTTCGAAATAAAGATGTCTTACCTAACAACATGTCGGTATTTTATACCATTTTAATATTCACAGTATCATCAGCAAAAAGTAACTGTGTCACTTCCCATTTTGTATTTGATTCCCCATAATTTAATCCCACCCCTCTCCCGAACACCCTACCATTTACTTCTTTTACAACCCCATCTATAAATATATTAAACAACCATGGTGACATTACACATCCCTGTCTAAGACCTACTTTTACCGGGAAGTAGTCTCCCTCTCTTCTACATACCCTAACCTGAGCCTCACTATCCTCATAAAAACTCTTTACAGCATTTAGTAACTTACCACCTATTCCATATACTTGCAACATCTGCCACATTGCTCCTCTATCCACTCTATCATATGCCTTTTCTAAATCCATAAATGCAATAAAAACTTCCCTACCTTTATCTAAATACTGTTCACATATATGCTTCAATGTAAACACTTGATCTACACATCCCCTACCCACTCTGAAACATCCTTGCTCATCCGCAATTCTACATTCTGTCTTATTTCTAATTCTTTCAATAACCCTACCGTACACTTTTCCTGGTATATATATATATATATTATATATATATATATTCTTTCTCTCAACACACCGGCCGTATCCCACCGAGGCGGGGTGGCCCAAAAGGAAAAACGAAAGTTTCTCCTTTTACATTTAGTAATATATACAGGAGAAGAGGTTACTAGCCCCTTGCTCTCGGCATTTTAGTCGCCTCTTACAACACGCATGGCTTACGGAGGAAGAATTCTTTTCCACTTCCCCATGGAGATAAGAGGAAATAAACAAGAATAAGAACTAGAAAGAAAATAGAAGAAAACCCAGAGGGGTGTGTATATATGTGCTTGTACATGTATGTATAGTGTGACCTAAGTGTAAGTAGAAGTACAAGTAGGAAGACGTACCTGAAATCTTGCATGTTCATGAGACAGAAAAAAAGGACACCAGCAATCCTACCATCATGTAAAACAATCACAGGCTTTCGTTTTACACTCACGTAGCAGGACGGTAGTACCTCCCTGGGCGGTTGCTGTCTACCAACCTACTACTATATATATATATATATATATATATATATATATATATATATATATATATATATATATATATACTATATATATATATATACCTATATATATATATATATATATATATATATATATATATATATATATATACCTAGATATATATATATATATATATATATATATATATATATATATATATATATATATATATATATATATATATATATACTATATATATATATATATACCTATATATATATATATACTATATATATATATATACCTATATATATATATATACCTATATATATATATATATACCTAGATATATATATATATATATATATATATATATATATATATATATATATATATATATATATATATATATATATATATATATATATATATATATATATATATATCGTGCCGAATATGTAAATCTGGTCAATTAGCAAGAACTCATTTAAAATTAAGTCCTTTCTGAAATTTTCTCTTATACGTTTAAAGATATATTTTTTTCATTAATGTTGATGTTAAAACTTATAATTTTGCAACAAAAGGAACTTAGAAAACTTACCTAACCTTATTATAACAAGCGCAATTTATTTTAGCCTAACCCAACTAAATATATTTTAGATTTGTTTACAATAATTTAATACTAAACAAACACAGTGAAATATATTTTTTTCGTTAGGTTCAGAATGATTTTGGCGAAATTATTGCATACACAAATTTTCGCTTGTCCTATATGGCAAGATGAACGTTGCTATTTAAGCCAAGATCGCAAGTTCTGCCTATTCGGCACGACATATATATATATATATATATATATATATATATATATATATATATATATATATATATATATATGCAAATTCTAATGTATTTCACTAGTATAGTTGAATGCCTTCTCAGTAAAATTGTAGAAAATACGAACGCAGTGTGTGTTAAGCACTTAGTTGTGAAAAGCTATTCACCAAACAACTGGGTCTTCAAGGTTGTTTCTAGTCTGAAGATTGAGACACTTATGCAACATATGAGAATCTTTATTTAGGAAACGTTTCACCACACAGTGGCTACATCAGTCCAATACAAAGCAGAAAGGTGTAAGGAGAGGAGGAGTTTGAGGTAATCAGTCCCTTAGTCTGGAGTCGATGTGTTCAGTCCATCAATCTTGTAGAATGTACAGCATAGGGCTGTAGACGTGGCTTATATACTGTAGTCTGTCAGAAACACACTTGATACAGTTCAAAATGTTTTTATTGACCCCCTCCCCAATTTTGCTCTAGATAGACACTGATTTTATGGAGCTCTACAAATACAGACACGTCGTGTATAATAGAGGCTTGCTCTGTACCAAGCATCATTGCAACACACAAGTCGATAATACCAGCCGTTCTACATTGTGTCAGGTCTGTGTCTAGTACAGTGTCAAACCTCTTATTTCTTTACCTTGAGTGTCTAGCTCCTCGGTGTCTAGTACTGTGTCAAATCTCACTCTTTCTAAGGCTGTATTTGCATCCTCTTATATTTGATGACTCTTCAACATTGCAGGTCCGTAAGACCACCAGCGACTGTCTTCAAATTGACTTTCGGGTCACGGCGTCCAACGTATTGATTCTGATGAAATTTTGGTGGGTCCCGACCAAATAAAGTGTCACGATATATTTACACACTGAGAGTTTTAATACTGACAACACACCAGCATCGAAGATTCTGTGAAGTTGGTGGTTACACAGCTCTTATCTGAAGTTTGACACACGATATGGACGAAATCACAATAAAACGCGTGACTGGAAATAAAAAAAATACCACAGGGAAAAATAGGAAATAAAACCTGAATGCTTTCACGTGCTTCATTCCTCTGAAGATGTCAGTTAGCACATGAAAGCGCTCAGGTTTTATATCCTATTTTCACTGTGGTATTTTCTTCACACACCATATAAGTGGCAGTATAGTGAGTCTTTGTGGTACAAAGGATAACGACACTAGTGCTCAGCTTTCCCGTGTCTGTAAAGGTAGTGTGATGGTCCCGTGTCTGTGAAGGTAGTGTGGTGATGGTCCGGTGTCTGTGAAGGTAGTGTGGTGATGGTCCGGTGTCTGTGAAGGTAGTGTGGTGATGGTCCGGTGTCTCTGAAGGTAGTATGGTTTTGGTCCGGTGTCTGTGAAGGTAGTGTGGTGATGGTCCAGTGTCTGTGAAGGTAGTGTGGTGACGGTCCCATGTCTGTGAGGTTAGTGTGGTAACGGTCCCGTGTCTGTGAAGGTAGTGTGGTGATGGTCCGGTGTCTGTGAAGGTAGTGTGGTGATGGTCCGGTGTCTGTGAAGGTAGTGTGGTGATGGTCCGGTGTCTGTGAAGGTAGTGTGGTGATGGTCCGGTGTCTGTGAAGGTAGTATGGTGATGGTCCGGTGTCTGTGAAGGTAGTGTGGTGATGGTCCGGTGTCTGTGAAGGTAGTATGGTGATGGTCAGGTGTCTGTGAAGGTAGTGTGGTGATGGTCCGGTGTCTCTGAAGGTAGTATGGTGATGGTCCGGTGTCTGTGAAGGAAGTGTGGTGATGATCCCGTGTCTGTGAAGGTAGTATGGTGATGGTCCTGTGTGTGTGAAGGTAGTATGGTGATGGTCCTGTGTGTGTGAAGGTAGTATGATGATGGTCCTGTGTGTGTGAAGGTAGTATGGTGATGATCCTGTGTGTGTGAAGGTAGTATGGTGATGGTCCTGTGTGTGTGAAGGTAGTATGGTGATGGTCCTGTGTGTGTGAAGGTAGTATGGTGATGGTCCTGTGTGTGTGAAGGTAGTATGGTGATGGTCCTGTGTGTGTGAAGGTAGTATGGTGATGGTCCTGTGTGTGTGAAGGTAGTATGGTGATGGTCCTGTGTGTGTGAAGGTAGTATGGTGGTCCTGTGTGTGTGAAGGTAGTATGGTGATGGTCCTGTGTGTGTGAAAGTAGTGTGGTGATGGTCCTGTGTGTGTGAAGGTAGTATGATGATGGTCCTGTGTGTGTGAAAGTAGTGTGGTGATGATCCTGTGTGTGTGAAGGTAGTATGGTGATGGTCCTGTGTGTGTGAAGGTAGTATGGTGATGGTCCTGTGTGTGTGAAAGTAGTGTGGTGGTGGTCCTGTGTGTGTGAAAGTAGTATGGTGATGATCCTGTGTGTGTGAAGGTAGTATGGTGATGATCCTGTGTGTGTGAAGGAAGTGTGGTGATGGTCTTGTGTGTGTGAAAGTAGTGTGGTGATGGTCCTGTGTATGTGAAGGTGGTGTGGTCGTGGTCCTGTGTCTCTGAAGGTTGTTAGGTAAGACACATATGCAACAGTTAGGTATCTTTATTTTGAAACGTTTCGCCTACACAGTAGGCTTCTTCAGTCGAGTACAGAAAAGTTGATAGAAGCAGAAGATACTTGAAGACGATGTAATCAGTTCATCACCCTTAAAGTTTTGAGGTGGTCAGTCCCTCAGTCTGGAGAAGAGCATTGTTCCGTTGTCTGAAACAATATTGTTTCAGACAACGGAACAATGCTCTTCTCCAGACTGAGGGACTGACCACCTCAAAACTTTAAGGGTGATGGACTGATTACATCGTCTTCAAGTATCTTCTGCTTCTATCAACTTTTCTGTACTCGACTGAAGAAGCCTACTGTGTAGGCGAAACGTTTCAAAATAAAGATACCTAACTGTTGCATATGTGTCTTACCTAACAATCTGTCGGTATTTTATACCATTTTAATGTCTCTGAAGGTTGTCTTCGTCGTCCTGTGTCTGTGAGGATTCTGTACTCTCCATCTCTGTTGTTTCTTCTTTGTCTTCCTACTTTCATTGTTAGTTGGCCAACACCAGTATGCTTCTTCTCTCATCCTCCTATTCCTCCCTCCCTCACTCTGCGTCTATTTTTATTCTTCCCCTCTCCCTCCCTCGCTCTCCTTTTGTTTTTATTCTCCTTCCCTTTATCCACCTCTCCCTTCCTCCATCCCTTTACATCCATTCTCATCTTCCCTATGCGCTTAAATTTCCTCTGGCCTCATCCTTGCTTACTTCGAGAGGGACTCTCACATGAATAGATTTACATAAGAACATAAGTACATAAGAAATGAGGAACACTGCAGCAGGCCTGTTGGCCCATACTAGGCAAGTCCAAGGCATATTGCTTGGGTAGCGTTGAAGGTGGGTTGGGTAAAAATTCTTTTAGTGGGATGGATTGTGAAAGACCTACCTAGCATGGGCCAACGGGCCTGCTGCAGTGTTCCTCCTTTCTTGTGTTTTTAAATGGAAGACAAGAATAAACAAAGGGGATATAAATAACGTGTTAAAAATATCTAACCAAGACCGGACTCGCAGAAATGGGTTCAAGTTGGAAAAATTTAAATTTGGCAGGAGTATAGGTAAGTACTGGTTTGGTAATAGAGTTGAGGATGAGTGGCACAAACTCCTGAGTATCGTTATTAAAATTAAAACTTTGTGTATCTTTAAGAGTATTTAAGTGAGTGGTGTGAGTGGGTGTGCGCTGAACCTGCCTAGCATGGGCCAGTAGGACTTTTTGCAGTGCTCCTTCTCTCTTAAGTTCTTGTATGACACTATATAAAACATTATGCTATAATTTATTTTCGACAGCACTCACCTTTTTAAGTAGAATACATTTAATAATACTTGAAATATGCAGTTTAATATAATTTTTAAAATCATATTCACAGAATAATATATATATATATATATATATATATATATATATATATATATATATATATATATATATGTATATATATATAAATATATATGTCGTGCCGAATATGTAAAACTGGTCATTTAGCAAGAACTCATTTAAAATTAAGTCCTTTCTAAAATTTTCTCTTATACGTTTAAAGATATATTTTTTTCATTAATGTTAATGTAAAAATTTTTAATTTTGCTCCAAAAGAATCTTAGAAAATTTACCTAACCTCATTATAACAAGAACAATTTATTTTAGCCTAACCCAACTAAATATATTTTAGATTTGTTTACAATAATTTAATACTAAACAAACACAATGAAATATATTTTTTTCTTTAGGTTCAGAATGATTTTGGCGAAATTATTGCATACACAAATTTCCGCTTGTCCTATATGGCAAGATGAACGTTGCTATTTAAGCCAAGATCGCAAGTTCTGCCTATTCGGCACGACATATATATATATATATATATATATATATATATATATATATATATATATATATATATATATATATATATATATATATATATATATATATATATATATATATATATTACCGGATTTGCCATATAAAACACAAACTAAGCATAAAGTTCACCGAGAAGTGAATTTCTCTTGCGTATATACATACACTCAGACTTTAATCCCCATGTTAGGGATTAAAGTATTCTTGTCTGGTGGTGAAAATATTAACATGCAACCTTAATGACCTCGTGTGGTCGATGGGTTTTAAATCCCATCAACCAACCAACAGGAAATTGCATTCTATAACATTATACAGCAGACCACTCACCTCTTGCGGTCTTTGACCTAGCCTGCCCTCACGGGCTGTCATTATTCTCACACAGGTTGTCATCATGTTCCCACAGGTTGTCATTGTTCTCAAACAAGTGGTAATTCTCACACAGGTTGTCATCATGTTCCCACAGGCTGTCATTGTTCTCAAACAAGTGGTAATTCTCACACAGGCTGTCATCATGCTCCACGTGTGAGATAACGAAGGAAGAAAGGAATGTCGTCCTACATTCACTATTCTCTACAATAATCCTGTCTCACATTCTTCACTTCAGTGATGTTATAAGAACACTTGACCACTTTAACACTTAATCATCATACTACTGTTGATGCCAAACTGTTACACATGTGTCTTAATCATCAACTTGTTGATATTTTATACCATTTTCTACATTATACCACTTATAAAAGTGTATATACCATGGCGTCTCATTTATCCCTAAAGCCCTTTGGCATTGACAGTTTAACTACAAGCTAAACACTCCACCAATACTTCACCCATAGTTAAATTAGTAAAAATTTATCTACTCTCGGGAAATAACCAATCTCTAACAAATCTCTCACATTTACTACGTTAGTTAGCAATTACGTTTTGACAATTATCTTTCACTCACTAATTCAGAAAAAGAACTGAGGGAGCATAATAACATTAATGCTGAAAGAGACCTGGGGTTTACTGGGAGTAACAAGGTAATGGGCCACTAAACAGTTTGGAATCAAATATCTTACAGTAATGTTGAACCCAGTCACAAGTCCAGTTGACTTTATCACTATGATTACTTAAGAGTCCGTCTTGCACAAGAGATTAAAATCTTTACATCCACTGGGAAGTTCCACCTCTCATACAGATAAATTTGACCCCCATAGCGCGGCTGCCCACACGTTATCAGTGCTCACCTTGCCTGACCTTAAAAGAAGGGGAAATCTTCTCCCTCCATTCTGGCTGTTTTCACGGAAACTGAAACATGTGACTACATAAGAATGTACTCACCTATTTGTACTCACCTATTTGTGGTTGCAGGGGTCGAGTCACAGCTCCTGGCCCCGCCTCTTCGCTGATTGCTACTAGGTCCTCTCTCTCCCTGCCCCATGAGCTCTATCATACCTCGCCTTAAAACTATGTATGGTTCCTGCCTCTACCACATCACCTTCTAGGCTATGTGTGTGTGTGTGTGTGTGTGTGTGTGTGTGTGTGTGTGTGTGTAACCACCTATATGTGATTGCGAGAGTCAAGTCTTTGTTCCCGGCCCCGCCTCCCAACTTGCCGTTTGCCAGATTCACTCTTTCCTATCTTCGTGGGCCCTATTATACGTGCTTTCAAAGTTATGTATCAGATATAGATATATATATATATATATATATATATATATATATATATATATATATATATATATATATATATATATATATATATGGCTTAAATAGCAACGCTCATCTTGCCATATAAGACAAGTGAAATTTTGTGTATGCAATAATTTCGCCAAAATCATTCTTAACCTAACGAAAAAAATATATTTCACTGTGTTTGTTTAGTATTAAATTATTGTAAACGTATTTAAAATATATTTAGTTGGGTTAGGCTAAAATAAATTGTTCTTGTTATAATATGGTTAGGTAAGTTTTCTAAGATTCTTTTGGTCCAAAATTAAAAATTATTACATTAACATTAATGAAAAAAATATATCTTTAAACGTATAAGAGAAATTTCAGAAAGGACTTAATTTTAAATGAGTTCTTGCTAATTGACCAGTTTTACATATTCGGCACGACATATATATATATATATATATATATATATATATATATATATATATATATATATATGTAGAGAGAGAGAGAGAGAGAGATGAAAGGATAATACAAACGCTAAGATAAGCTGTTCTTTTCCTACCCATTCATCAAGGTATGCTCACCTCTCCAACACTTCTTCAGAAAAGCACATTACCACTCAGAAGGCGCTGCTGACGAGCCATACACCTGGAACTCCAACCAATGGCTACAACCGAACCCAATCGTTGTCGGCAGTTATATTAACTCTCCCTCTCCAAGTGGTTTCCAACTCTAAGTCATTCCCTTCAAGACCTATTATTTTTTTTTGGCTTGATATAAACATCAATTCTTTCATAGCATATGGTTGTGTTTTTCTCGCGTTTATCATTATATTTTGGTTCGTAGCGGTACGTGAATATGTACAGAAAAAAGATCTCGTTGAGTTAAATGTTGTTTCAGTTAATTGGTTGTTAGGGGGTTTAAGCCGAGCAATATCATGGAGGTTATTGAGATGCAGTTCCCGTGTGCGCTGACATCAAGAAGGTTTTAATGCTTTAACTTTGGATTAAAATAAATTCACAGTGTATATATACACAATGATACATATCTGTTAGTGCGTGTACATTGAGATACATATATATGAGTGCATATGCAATAAGATCACAGTAAGCAGGTGATTTCAGAATATGCAAAACAACCACTGTGAAAGAATAGAGAAATTCCAGGTGCATTCGTGACTACTCACATTATCAAGGAACATTTGTTCCTTGATAATGTGAGTAGTAGTCACGAAAGCGCCTGGAATTTCTCTATTCTTTCACAGTGGTTGTTTTGCATGAGTGTATATGCACAGAGATACAGATCTATTAATGCATATGCACAGAGATACACATCTATTAGTGCATATACACAAATATACACACCTGCCGGAATATATACACAAATACACATCTCTGTATATATATTTTGAGAGATACATCATACAAATCTCCCGGTATTTATTCACTGAGATACGCACGTTGGTGTATACACCTAGAGATACTCTCCGTTCTGTGTATATAAATTGAGAGAGAGGCACCTTTCTTCGTATATATAGACACACACACACACACACACACACGTGTAAATATACACTGAGAGACGCACATCTGTTGGCTCACATAAACCATTGTGTTTCAGATTCTGGAGTAAGTATTTACCAACTCAAAAGAACTATTTAAACTTCTCAGCACTGACGATCAACATGTTGTGAAATCCAGGAGCCGTGAGGTCATTTGTAGAACCTGAGATGCAGGGTTGATGATTTTTTCTCCCTGTAATATTCCTGTGAGAGGCGTGAAGCCTCGTCCAGCGTGTCAGGGTGGAGGTAATCTAGCTCGTTAACGCCTCTGACACACACACACACACACTCACACACACACACACTCACACACACACACACCACACACACCACACACACCACACACACCACACACATACACCATACACACACACCACACACACACACACCACACACACACACACACCCACACACACCCACACACACACACACACACACACACACGCACACACACACACACACACACGCACGCACATACTACAGGCCTAGTGTCTAATCGACATGTGCCTAGGACAAAATGGTAACTAACACACACACACACACAAAGTTACGTAAGTATGTATGTACCGAGTCTAAGAAGGTCGCTGCTGTCGTAGTTCGCCGTATAATCTGGTAGTCAAATCCTTTATTTTTTTCATGCAGAACCCGGAATTTTGTGGTGACATAATTGTGCTCAAGAGAATTTCAATGTTTCAGGTGCCTTGCTTGATAATCCAGTGGGTGCCACTCTGTCACCTTAGAGGAATTTGAAAAATTCGCATGGCTGTCGAGTGGTTAAATTAAGAAAATTCACGTTTTATGTTTTCTAAGCTAGAGGTGAATGACTGGATGAGTCAGTATGTGAAAATGCGAGATGAACAAAAGGGGACAATACCGTGACTGGGACAATACCGTCACTGGGACAATACCGTGACTGGAACAATACACAAATATGTTGGGTACAAGGACACAAGTGGAACTAATGTGACATTTTATTGTGGCAACGTTTTGTCAACACACAGAAGACAACATTATTGTTGACATTCAACACAGAGAAAATATTATTGCTGATAGTCAACACACAGGAGTCAACATCATTGCTGACAGCAACAAATAAGAGAAAACATTAATGCTGACAGTTAACACAGAGAAGACAACATTATTCTTGACAGTCAATACTCAGGAGAAAACATTCATGAACAAAAACAAAAACATTTAGACGAAAATGAAGGCTTGTCACAAAAGCTGTAGTTTTCCGTATACATCAAACCCACATATCCATATTACTGTCTTTGTCATTTAGTGTCATTGGCTTTCCAGGATTCACTATTAACTCTACCTTATTCTTCCTATGAATGTTACTGCATTTTTCCTTACAGTGTTCGTCCAGCCAGCAATTTACACCAATTGCCTTGGACAACCATTCATTTCTAACTCCTCGGCAAAGTGCCACACATCACATGGTTCCCACCCTTTCTCCTAATTATGTCTATTGATGACCTATACCTGCTAATCAGGTCATCACTTATACGTCTGCCAACATCGTTGCCTCCAGCAATGATACAAATATTATGATTGCTCCCGTTATCACTCATGATGTCCTCCAGACGGCTAACAATATCCTCCATCCAAACCCCTGGAAAACACACCCTCTGCCTCCTCTTCCTATCTCTAAGACAAGAGGCCCTATCTATAAACTTGACCTGACTGTCACCAACTAAATCAATATTCTTACCTTGATTGGCGGTGTGCATGACGTTCTCGACAGTCTTTGCAGAGATGGCCTTCGCTGGTATGTCTTCACTGGCTGTCTTCGCTGAGTCCTTAACAGTGTTCCTTGCTGGAACTGTCTTTGGTGAAAGGTCTTGGATGGTCGATTCATATTCGTCTGCTAACAAGGAAAAGGAGTTGCTGGTTTTCTCAGCAGTCTCCTGGATTTCTTCAGCTTCGTCTCTTTAGTTCCAACTAGCATCCATTCGTTGGTCCGATCATCGACTATGTTGTTCCGGAGATAACTTGCACATACCCTTTAGTCTTTGAATTTCTCTTCTTGCTTCCGTTAACTCTGCCTTAAGTTGGAGATATATCTGCTCATAGTCGAGGGAAGCCATCATCACAATCTCAGGTAGCCGAGAACGGAGAGCATACTAGTCACGCCTTGACAAAGCAAGGTACAAGTTACCATTCCAGCAAGGTATAGGTCACCATTCAAACAAAGTACAGGTCACCACTGATGAAGCCACTGTGTGGCGAAACGTTTCCTCAATAAAGATACCCAAGTGTTGCACATGTGTCTAATTTATCAACTTGTCGGTTCTCTATACCATTTATCTACTACCCTGAACCATCACATTGCACCAACAGGTGTACCTTGAACCATTATACTGCACCAGCAGGTGTACCTTGAGCCACCATACTGCACCAGCAGGTGCACCTTGAACCACGACACTGCACCAGCAGGTCTACCTTGAACCACCACACTGCACCAGCAGGTGTACCTTGAACCACAACACTGCACCATCAGGTGTAGCTTAAACCACCACACTGCACCAGCAGGTGTACCTTGAACATCCACACTGCACCAGCAGGTGTATCTTGAACCTCCACACTGCACCAGCAAGTGTACCTTGAACCACCACACAACACCAGCAGGTGTACCTTGAACCACCACACTGCACCAGCAGGTGTACCTTGAACCACCACACTGCACCAGCAGGTGTTCCTTGAACCACCACACTGCACCAGCAGGTGTACCTTGAACCACCACACTGCACCAGCAGGTGTACCTTGAACCACCACACTGCACCAGCAGGTGTACCTTGAACCACCACACTGCACCAGCAGGTGTACCTTGAACCACTGCACTGCACCAGCAGGTGTACCTTGAACCTCCACACTGCGCCAGAAGGTGTACCTTGAATCACCACATTGTTTAATCTGAAAACTAAGGAGCAGCTAATATGCGAGGTAGGCGAACAAGAGACGGATGGAATGAGGGAGGTGGTGGAAGCCTAGGCGGTAGAATGAGGGAGGTGCTGGAGGCCTAGGCGGTAGAATGAGGAGGTGGTGGAGGCCTAGGCGGTAGAATGAGGGAGGTGGTGGAGGCCTAGGCGGAATGAGGGAGACGTGGAGGCCTAGGCAGCAGAATGAGGAAGAGGTGGTGGAGGCCTAGGCGGTAGAATGAGGGAGAGGTGGTGGAGGCCTAGGTGGGAAAATGAGAGTGAGAAAATTATTATGTGAGTAAATTATCTGCATGAGATGTACAGGACATTACCTGAATCATTACCTGCAAGTAATTTGGGCGAGGTAAGTGGAACTTAGTCACAGTAGGTCACCGAACTATAACTCCCTCGACTGCCCACTTCCTCACCACTCTCAGACATTAAATTAATGAAATATTAAAACCAGTTACTCTGGTAATTAAAGTTGTATGGACTGTATAGGATTAGGCTTTCTGGGTACACAAAATACAATTGGTATTAACACATACCATTTAATTACTGGAAGATACTTAATGCTGATGGAACACACCCTAACATGGCCAACGCAAAAACTACTGTATGTTATGGGTAGGCGTCACTTAGCTAAGGTGTGTTGTTGTGAAAGATTCATTGAAGTCTTCTATTTTCCCGTTCTCCCCATGCAATTCTTGAAGTCCCGTAAATTTCCTGTCCCAATTCTTCAGCAGGGGATATTAACATGGGTCCCTATTATAAATTCAAGCCGAAACTCCCCAGTTTGACTCTGAAGACACCGGATTACATTGCACAATTACAGGACCAGTGTTCACATATTAAATTCAATATGGTGTCTCCTCGGACTCACTCCCTGGCTTTTCCACATCCCCTTTCACTCGAAATTTTTCGAAGGGTCCAAATAGCATCACATTTTAATACTTAATTATTATATTTTTCAAATTTAAACATGCTAAATTTAGGAAAATTTAGAATTTTCCACAGTGGGAGGTATTGTTGAAAATGGTATAAAATACCGAAAAGTAGAAGATTAAGACGCATGTGCAACAGTTGGGTATCTTATTGATGAAACATTTCGCCTACACAGTAGACTTCTTCAGTCAAATATAAAGGGAGCAGTAGTAATGAAATAAAGATGATGTAATCAGTCCATCAACCTTAGAGAAAAAGTATTTGAGGTGGTCAGTCCCTCAGCCTGGAGAAGAGTTCAGCTTCATGATCTGGAACAATATGAAGCTGAAGCATGAGAATGGAGTCTTAAATTACTGTCGAAGGTGAGGTGGAAGATCTGGAAGACGTTTTAGGGGACGGTATCCACTAGAGGAAGTAAGAAGGCAGGTCCATCTGGAATCCAGCCCTTCTCACTCATAACTCGTAGACACGCGATGAGGTGTGGAACATGTCTTCTGTACCCAGATACCTTTGTGCTACAGTGTCTGAGGGACTCACCACCTCAAACACTTTTTCTCCAAGGTTGATGGACTGAGTACATCATCTTTATCTCATTACTACTGCTGCCTCTGTATTTGACTGAAGACGTCTACTGTGTAGGCGAAGCGTTTCATCAGTAAAGATACCAAACTGTTGCACATGTGTCTTAATCTTCAATGAGGGAGGGGTGGAAGCCTAGGCGGTATAGGCCTAGACGGGTGGAATGAGGGAAGTGGTGGAGGCCTAGGCGGGTGGAATGAGGGAAGTGGTGGAGGCCTAGGCGGGTGGAATGAGGGAAGTGGTGGAGGCCTAGGCGGGTGGAATGAGGGAAGTGGTGGAGGCCTAGGCGGGTGGAATGAGGGAAGTGGTGGAGGCCTAGGCGGGTGGAATGAGGGAAGTGGTGGAGGCCTAGGCGGGTGGAATGAGGGAAGTGGTGGAGGCCTAGGCGGGTGGAATGAGGGAAGTGGTGGAGGCCTAGGCGGGTGGAATGAGGAAGGTAATGGAGAGCAGGTCGAGCCATCTTCCATTCCTCGTTACTCCCAGATGTAATCTTGAGTCGAGTCTATTGTTGATGAAGTCAGGGGTGACGCTGATTAAAGCGAACCAGCACCCCGTCACACCTGCATTTATCACTGGCCTTCACGTGTGCTGGTCGGCGGGGTTGTTGGTGGCGACGGTGGTGGTGGTGGCGGTGGAGTGGGGGTGCTGGTGGCGACGGTAGTGGTGGTGGTGGCGGAGTGGCGGTGCTGGTGGCGACGGTGGTGGTGTTGGTGGTGGCGGTGGCGGTGGCGGAGTGGCGGTGCTGGTGGCGACGGTGGTGGTGGTGGCGGTGGCGGTGGCGGAGTGGCGGTGCTGGTGGCGACGATGGTGGTGGCGGAGTGGCGGTAGTGGTGGCGGCGACGGTGGTGATGGTGATGGAGTGGCGGTAGTGGCGACGGTGGTGGCGGTGATGGTGGCGACGGTGTTGGTGGAGGTGACGGTGGTGGTGGTGGTGACAGTGGTGGTGGTGGTGGTGGCGGAGTGGGGGCAGTGGCGGTGGTACTGGCGGTGCTGGTGGCGACGGTGGTGGTGGTGGTGGTGGTGGCGGAGTGGGGGCAGTGGCGGCGGTACTGGCGGTGCTGGTGGCGACGGTGGTGGTGGTGGCGACGGTGGTGGTGTTGGCGACGGTGGTGGTGGTGGTGGTGGCGACGGTAGTGGTGGTGGCGACGGTGGTGGTGGTGGTGGCGACGGTGGTGGTGGTGGCGACGGTGGTGGTGGCGGCGACGGTGGTGGTGGTGGTGGTGGCGACGGTGGTGGTGGCGACGGTGGTGGTGGTGGTGGCGGAGTGGGGGCAGTGGCGGCGGTAGTGGCGGTGCTGGTGGCGACGGTGGTGGTGATGGTGGTAGAGACGGCGGCGGCGATACCTCAGCTTAGAAGAGTCATTCTCCAGTTATTGCGCGGAATTCAATTCCAAGTTTGCTATGTTTAAACATTGGTAAATTAGCATCTACAAACCTAAAACTTAGAAAGGGGTTCCATCCTGTCTAAAAGATGCATCAGCCATTAAATATAGAGGGAGTAATATTCTGGGCTCTGGGAATTTTTTATTGGTAACTTAACCTAACCCAATGTAACGCAGCCTATCCCAATCTAACTAACCATAACCTAAATCAGAAGTATTTCTCGGTTTGTTTACGTCGGACTGGGCTAGGTTACATTACTAAAAAAAAAAATCTTTCCTCCCATTTGCACAAACCTACTGAATACTGTGAGACTACATAAAAACCTCAAAGAATCACATATAATATTCACTTTATTATTTCCACAACTTTTTGTAATATTAATTTTGCTGCAAATATCACGTCATTATATTGCTACTGCTATCAATATTAATTACTGTAATTATCAGTATTATTAATTATAATTATAAAGCTTTGTTTGGTTTTAAATTCTTGTTCATAAGCGGAGCATTAACTGGAATTTTCAACGATTACTATGACCAGACGTAATCCCAGGAAATTTATAAAAGTAATAATGTAAAGTAAAAGGACACAAGTGCAACTAATGTGACATTTTATTGTGGCAACGTTTCGCTCTCCAGGAGCTTTATCAAGCCATTACAAACAATACATGGACACAGAGGGTACTTTCACAAGCCAACACCAGAGTCGCCATCGCTTCTAGCACTTCAATAAAGGATCTAACCAGGACAAAATCCAAGCACCACGAACCAGTCAATGCAGGAGTTTACATTATACCCTGTGGAGGCTGTGACAAGATTTACGTAGGTGAAACAGCAAGAAACCTCGACACCCGCCTCAATGAACACATTTACGCATGTAGGAACGATAACTTGGACAACGCCTGTGTACAACACCGAAATTCCACCAATCATCTCATGAAATTCAGAGACGCCCAATTAGTGATCAAAGAAACTAATTTCCGCAGACGCAAGTGCCTCGAATCAGCACTGATCGCTGTTTCGAATACAATTAAACAAAACAACGGCAGCTTCACCATCTCCGAAGTCTTAGCAAGAATCCTCCTGAAAACAGTAAGCCCTGCCATCACATAGTCTCTCCTGTTATACTACACAAAGCACATTACAGAGAGTGAACACTGAAACAACCCGCCTCTTTCCAGTCTATATTTGTCCAACCTATTTTTATGTTACCCAAGTAATAGCTTTTATATCCTTTTACTCATGTACGAATTAATTGCTCTACCATATTGTATTACTTTTGTCACTACTACTACTACTGCTACTACTACCACTAGTGAACTTCGAAATGGTACCTCACTAGTATTGCACCTCACTCTGAGCCTTTATATACCCTCTGTGTCCATGTATTGTTTGTAATGGCTTGATAAAGCTCCTGGAGAGCGAAACGTTGCCATAATAAAATGTCACATTAGTTGCACTTGTGTCCTTTTACTTTACATACTGTCGGTAATTCTACCAACTTTATTACAAAAGTAATAATGAATTATTTAGAATTTGGGGATTTATCATTTTAAACGCCGTAAAAGAGAGCAGACAAATATACGATGTATAGATTTATAAACATATATAAATTGAGACAAACAAATATATACATATACACACATCCAGAGAGCACTTTTGCTCTAATTAAATGTTTTTTTTTTTACCTAAAATAACTTAATTTTAATGGAGAAATAAAATTTCCTGAAAGTGCTAGATAAATCTCAAAAAGGGTGAAAAACCTACATATTCCGATATATCAAGATTTTTTTTTTTAATTCAAAGGCAGACACAACATGTGCACTGTCATGCCCCAGAGTACAATAAGTATTCACTTTACGTCGTCGATAGGTTCATTGAATCTGTGACTTTAAGTAAAACAACGTATAGCGAAACCACACCCTGCTGTCCATCGTCAATTATTATAATAATGGGAAGCGCTAAACCCGTATAATCATACAGCGCCTGGGGGGGGATATGGAAGGCATTCAGGCTCAATTCAGGGAACCGGAGCACAGATCCAATTCCCTAGATCAAGAACCCCTCACCAGCGTCAAGGAACCTCCCTTAAGGGAACGTCAAACCTCTTTGAACCTTCTAGTTTTGTTTCTAATGTCACACTTCTCTGCTTTTTTTTTTGTGGCCACGGACATCAGTGGTGCAGAATGCACCTTTAGCACTAATTGCAACAGGGATAATTCAAGGAATAAATGTTTGCAAATCGAAAATTGAAAGAAGCGCCTTCGACCACCACTGTTAAACGACAATGATTTATAAATACGGCGACTCTCTGAGTGCTTTCGTACCGCACTATTTATTGCCGTGCATTTGTATGATTGTCGTATACTTTTCGAATTTTTATTTTGCAATAGTTTGTATTCATTGTATTCATTCGATTTTTTCTAAATGACATTATAACGAAACGACGTTGAGCGAAGCGTCGTTATTCGAGGACCTGTTGTACCTTAACATGTTCCTTTGTAATCAAGATACCTTTTTATAATGAATATCTTTTAAGTATAGAAAACATGTTAATACTAGCCCCTCTGGCGGTGAATTAATGAGTGAAAAGGTGTCAAATTAAAAAAAAACTTTTTTAAAAAAAGGGGGTTTTTAGATTTTAAATATTTTAATTATATATAAAATCCATTTTTAAATTCTGTTTAAAATTACGATGTCATAATTGAATTATCTTCATCTAGGAGAAATTGGTATTATGTTCTGAAGATATTTCCCCGCGACCCACTGAAGAATGAGAGCACTGAATTAATAAGAGTGTGTCCATAAGTGTATCTCTCTCAGCGAATATATGCTGAGAATTTACCTTATTCCCTATTTTAAGATTAAAGGAGTCTTGTTTGGCAGGGCAGGGTAACCTGTAGCCTTAATGACATTATTCTGGTCAATTGGTTTTAACTCCCCTTAACCAACCATTGAAGGATGTTTAGTGTGAGAACTAAGTTAAGGATATTCATTAACTATTTGTGTACAAATTTGTTGTTCTTTAATTTGAGTAGAATTAATTGTTTGCCTGTAGCACAGAGCACTTTGATAATTATTTTGAAAGTAAAATATATAAATAAACTCTGGTGAATTTGAAATTATTGTATGTTGAATATCTCAACATATCTCCCAGGTGTGATAAAACACACACACACACACACACACACACACACACACACACACACACTAAGATCAAATGACAGGTCCGAAGACAATGAAGGTATGCTATATGCAGAGATTCTAACAGCCAACTGCAGTAGCAAGGGACAGCTGGTCAGGAAAGACAGTTCACTGAGAATAGAAGTTTCAGATATGACAGGGACTGAAGGCAAGAACATGTCAATGGAAGGAAATAAAATGCCTCAGAGGAAGCAGATGGAGACTCAGTGGGAGGAGGAAAGGGCGAGGTCAGTTTTTGTGTACGGGCTCCAAGAAGCCAAGGGGGACAACTTTGAAGAAATAAAACAGGAGAAAAAAATGATTGAAGGCATCATGAAAACAATAGGGGAGGGCGATATGACCCAGGTGACAAATTTTCAGAGAATTGGGTGGTTTGCGAGTGGAAGGATACGGCCTGTCAGAGTAACTTTCAAGGAAGAATCAGTTCGAACCAGGATTCTGCAAGAGAAAGCAAGACTGAGGGACAAACAGGGGTACCAGAGAGTATATATCGACCGCGACAGAACACAAGAAGAAAGGACTACACTGAAAGAGAGGGTACAGAGACGCAAGGAGGAACGAGAGGCAATGACGAAAATGAGCAGGACCCAGACACAGGAGGAAGGGCAAACACACCCCACAGAATCTCCTACCAAAAGACTCCAACCGCGACATTCCCAACGCAACTGAGCAACCTATACTACAACCCACTCACTGTTCCCTCTGCCACCAACCCCCATATCACAAACCTCACTCCAACAGCTGTCCCTTATGGGCATTCTGACCCCACCCCCATCAACACAAACCCCACCTACACCACAGCCCCATATAGGCCCCCACCAAGGCTCTCGCTCCCCCAACCCCAATATTCTTGCATGACCACAATGATAGAAAAGAAACTGAAGGTTTGGTACACAAACGCGGATGGAATAACGAATAAACATGAGGAGTGGAACGAAAGAATCAGTGAAAAATCCCCAGACATCATAGCAGTCACAGAAACAAAACTCGCTGAGACAATAACAGACACAATCTTCCCAACAGGATATCAGATCCTGAGGAAAGATAGAAGGAGTAGAGGGGGAGGAGGGGTTGCACTGCTCATAAAACACCGATGGGGATTTGAGGAAATGGAAGGCATGGACATGATTGGAGAAAGAGACTACATTGTAGGTACAATTCAGTCCGGAGAACATAAAGTAGTCATTGGAGTGATGTATAACCCACCACAGAACTGCAGGAGGCCAAGAGAGGAGTACGAAGAAAACAACAGGGTGATGTTGGACACACTGGCTGAGGTGGCAAGAAGAGCTCACTCGAGCAGAGCAAAGTTACTGGTAATGGGCGATTTCAACCACAGGGAGATCGACTGGGAAAACCTGGAGCCACATGGGGGGTCCCGAAACATGGAGAGCCAAGATGATGGATGTGGTACTTGAAAACCTCATGCATCAACATGTCAGAGACACAACCAGAGAGAGAGGGGAGGATGAGCCAGCAAGACTGGATCTTGTGTTCACCCTGAGCAGTTCAGACATTGAGGACATCACTTACGAGAGGCCCCTTGGAGCTAGCGATCACGTGGTTCTGAGTTTTGACTATATAGTAGAGTTACAAGTGGAGAAGGTAACAGGAACTGAAGGGGACAGGCCAAACTATAAAAGGGGGGACTACACAGGTATGAGAAACTTCCTGCAGGAGGTTCAGTGGGACAGAGAAATGGTAGGAAAATCAGTAAACGAGATGATGGAATATGTGGCAACAAAGTGCAAGGAGGCAGAGGAAAGTTTTGTTCCCAAGGGAAACAGAAATAATAGGAAGACCAAAACGAGTCCTTGGTTTACCCGAAGGTGTAGGGAGGCAAAAACTAAGTGCAACAGAGAATGGAAAAGTTACAGGAGGCATAGGACCCAGGAAAACAAGGAGATTAGTAGAAGAGCCAGAAACGAGTATGCACAGATAAGGAGGGAGGCCCAGCGACAGTATGAAAACGACATAGCATCGAAAGTCAAATCTGACCCGAAACTGCTGTATAGCCACATTAGGAGGAAGACAACAGTCAAGGACCAGATGACAAGGCTGAGGAAAGAAGGTGGGGAACTCACAAGAAACGATCAAGAGGTATGTGAGGAGCTCAACACGAGATTTAAGGAAGTATTTACAGTAGAGACAGGAAGGACTCTGGGGGGACAGACCAGATGGGGACACCAGCAAGGAATACACCAACAAGTGTTGGACGACATACATACAGATGAGGAGGAGGTGAAGAAACTGCTAAGGGACATCGATACCTCAAAGGGAATGGGACCGGACAACATCTCCCCGTGGGTCCTTAGAGAGGGAGCAGATATGTTGTGCGTGCCACTTACCACAATCTTCAACACGTCCCTGGAAACTGAGCAACTACCTGAGGTATGGAAGACGGCAAATGTAGTTCCCATTTTTAAAAAAGGAGACAGAAAAGAGGCACTAAACTATAGACCTGTGTCATTGACGTGTATAGTATGCCAAATTATGGAGAAGATTATCAGGAGGAGAGTGGTGGAGCACCTGGAACGGAACAAGAGTATAAATGCCAACCAGCACGGATTCACGGAAGGCAAATCCTGTGTCACAAACCTTCTGGAGTTTTATGATAAAATAACAGAAGTAAGACACGAGAGAGAGGGGTGGGTTGATTGCATCTTCTTGGACTGCAAGAAGGCCTTTGACACAGTTCCTCACAAGAGATTAGTGCAGAAGCTAGAGCATCAGGCGCATATAACAGGAAGGGCACTGCAATGGATCAGAGAATACCTGACAGGGAGGCAACAACGAGTCATGGTACGTAATGATGTATCATAGTGGGCACCTGTGACGAGCGGGGTCCCACAGGGGTCGGTCCTAGGACCAGTGCTATTTTTGGTATATGTGAACGACATGATGGAAGGGTTAGACTCAGAAGTGTCCCTGTTTGCAGATGATGTGAAGTTAATGAGGAGAATTAAATCTGATGAGGACCAGGCAGGACTTCAAAGAGACCTGGACAGACTGGACACCTGGTCCAGCAAATGGCTTCTCGAATTTAATCCTGTCAAATGCAAAGTCATGAAGATAGGGGAAGGGCACAGAAGACCACAGACAGAGTATAGGCTAGGTGGCCAAAGACTGCAAACCTCACTCAAGGAGAAAGATCTTGGGGTGAGTATAACACCGAGCATGTCTCCGGAAGCACACATCAATCAGATAACTGCTGCAGCATATGGGCGCCTGGCAAACCTGAGAACAGCATTCCGATACCTTAGTAAGGAATCATTCAAGACACTGTACACCGTGTATGTCAGGCCCATACTGGAGTATGCAGCACCTGTTTGGAACCCGCACTTGATAAAGCACGTCAAGAAACTAGAGAAAGTACAAAGGTTTGCGACAAGGTTAGTTCCAGAGCTAAGGGGAATGTCCTATGAAGAAAGATTAAGGGAAATCGGCCTGACGACACTGGAGGACAGGAGGGTCAGGGGAGACATGATAACGACATATAAAATACTGCGTGGAATAGACAAGGTGGACAAAGACAGGATGTTCCAGGGAGAGGACACAGAAACAAGAGGCCACAATTGGAAGTTGAAGACACAAATGAGTCAGAGAGATATTAGGAAGTATTTCTTCAGTCATAGAGTTGTCAGGCAGTGGAATAGCCTAGAAAATGACGTAGTGGAGGCAGGAACCATACACAGTTTTAAGACGAGGTTTGATAAAGCTCATGGAGCGGGGAGAGAGAGGGCCCAGTAGCAACCGGTGAAGAGGCGGGGCCAGGAGCTAAGACTCGACCCCTGCAACCACAAATAGGTGAGTACAAATAGGTGAGTACACACACACACACACACACCATCACTAGAGAATGCATGCATTTTTAAAAAATACCTTGATAATCTTATATTAAATATTAATTTTAATCTAGAAACAATAATTTCTTTATTATTATTTAATCTTTTCTTCTTTTTTTTTATTCTTTTTAACACGTTGGCCGTCTCCCACCGAGGCAGGGTGACCCCCGCCAAAAAAAAACAAAAACTATTTTCACTATCATTCACACTATAACTGTCTTGCCAGTGGCGCGCAGATACAACAGTTTAGATGTCACTCTAAACAACAAATATCCTAACCCCCTTCTTTAAAGTGCAGACATTGTACTTACTACCTCCAGGACTCAAGTCCGACTAACCGGTTTCCCTGAATCCCTTTACAAAATATTATTATTATTATTATTATTATTATTATTATTATTATTATTATTATTATTATTATTATTATTATTATTTTCAAGGGGAAGCGCTAAATTCGTTATGATTATAAAGAGTCTGGGGAATGGGAGGTAATCAGGTTTAAACCCAGCAGGGGAGGATAGCTTTAATTTCCTAAATCAACAGTCCTTCACGAGCATCAAGACACCCGCACTTACCTTTTCAGTGGGGCCTCTATTTCTCGCCCTGAAAGTAGGATGCTGAAAAAAAAAAAACGTGAATGTGAGTTTTGCGGATCAATGGAGGGAGTGATGGCGCAGGCAGTGTTCTGTTACACTGTTGCTCTGCTGTCATCCTCAGGCTGCACTTTACGTAAGTTGCAGGTAAAATAAAAATATGGAGACTCTCCTTTATAACCTTTCCTCGGCACAGATCCTGGTCAATATCGCCGCTGAAGAGAGGACAAGCTTTTGATAAATGAAACTCAGGTGCAACACTTTGGTATCTTTATGGTCGAAACGTTTAATCTTCGCAGGTTTCTTCAGTCGAAGTACAGGCGGTTATAACGCTGGAGACAATAGAAGTGGAGAGGTAATATTGAGGTGATCAGTTTCTCATTCAAGCAGACATGAGACCAGAGACTTGTATACTGCGGCAGAAAAGAAGTAAAGATGGACACGACGTCACTAGTCTTATTCATCAACTTCTTGGTATTGTTTGTCATTTAGAATCATTACAAGCTTTCACTGGGGAAACGTTTCTGTGTTGTTCTTCATGACTATTGACGGCAGCACGTCATTTAGATCTAGGGAAATGTCACTACTGCTACTCCAGTGTTGACATAGCTTATATACATCAGAGAACATGGCTTCTGGTCCTTTAGATTATATTCAAATACGTCTAATTGATGTCTGAAAATCATTCGTAGACTCTTTGTTAATCGGCAATGTATAATGGAAGAGAAATAAGAGGATAATATACGTTGTATCTCTGAGGTTTAACAACAGTAGACAAAAAAAATGATTACAGCTTCTATAGAACAAGAATGAATCATCCATCTCCAGAGAACTCGATATTTGGATTCAGAAGGAACTCTATATAATGCAGAAACCGAAGTTCAAGAAGTCAAAAATAAAGTGTTGGTTTGTGTCATAGATCTGGACATCGTGACTACAGTGATCCACCATCCGTAGAGTTGAGGCTCGCGAAGTGCAGATGTCTACAAACTCAAACCCCCTCTCAATCCCTCCTCTGTAAGTTATGTAACTGATAACTACAAAACTATTATTGAGCCAGCTACAGTTCTCCCTAAATAACCATCATCTGATGTGAATCTAACCAACCAGTCCATCAAAGGAAGGCTGATAGAAGGTGCTGTAATTATTTTACTGATATAGTTTTTACGATTCTTGTTAATTTTAATCCGACCTGACCTAACATTACGTTCAGAATCGCCTTTGAATCTCTTCCGACTTGTTTCAAATTAGATCAGAGATATATAGCATACTACTCGGTGGACCACTGAGAGACTCTATAAACCTTACAGCAAACATGGCCCATTACCAACAATGCCAGCTACAGTCTTTTAATTATCAACCAGCTACATTACAGCTGGATGATAATGAATGGCATGCATTACCAGCAAGTTGGTGAATAAGATAACGTGAGCAACACTTAGCAATAAAGATACTTAAGTATAGCACATACAACTTAAGCAAGTTCCCCCGTCTTCTAATAACATATTCATTTTTCCACTGTAATCTACCATGTCCATAAGGTGAAGTCTAGGATCTTTCTTTAATTTATAGTATAACTTATCAAATCTTTGAGAGCAATTGTGTGTGCTCTCTACAACACAAGATTTGTTAAGTTATACCATGAATTAAGGAAAGATCCTGGACTTCACCTAACGAAACAGACAAAGCAAATGCAAATTCTATTCAAGATTGATGGACTGAACACATCGACTCAAGGTTGAGGGACTGATTACCTCATTCTCCTCCTGTTCTTCAAGTTTCTCCTACGTATGGACTGATGAAGCCACTGTGTGGCGAAACGTTTCCTCGATAAAAATACCCAAGAGTTGCACATGTGTCTAATTTATCAATAGTAATTATGGTAGATTATACTGGAAAAATGAACATGTTATTACATGACGATAACGTATGTGTCGCATCTGGCTACTACCTAGGTGCTCTCCGGGTAGTCTTCAAGGTGGTATAAACCTTGGTAATAAATACCGACAAGTTGGTGTAGAAAGACACGTAAGCAAACACTATAACATATTTATTAGAAAACGTTTCGGTCCTGGGACCTTGATTATAGTGTTTGCTTACGTGTCTTTCTACACCAGTCTTCAAGGTATTACTGAATTACTGGGTAGTCTTTGACTCTGTAGTTACCATTTAGTAAACGGGGTCGAAGCCTGGTAGTACCGTGGTTGTCGTCAGGATGAACCTAGTTGTGTTGTTAAGAACCTTTGCTGTGATCATGTTGTCCTCATTTGCATATAAAGAGATTCTCAAATATGGTGTGCAACAACCAGCTGGTGGTGTTCGGGGGAGATACGGGGAGAGGGGAGAATAAGTAGAGAGGACTGGAAATAACGAAGGGAGGGAGGTAAAAAGAGGCGTGATGTGTAGGAATAATGGTTATGATGAGAGGCAGAAAAGGGAGAAGGGGAAATCACAGGAATCAGGAATGCTTTTACAGATGTGCTGGATGAGAGGAGAGGAGAATGAGAAAGAAAGGGGGTGTGGTGGAAAGAGGCGGGGGGATGTGATAAAGAGATAAGAAAGGTTTAGAGAGAGAGAGAGAGAGAGAGAGAGAGAGAGAGAGAGATTGTGTGGACAAGAGAAATGGGAATATGTCACACGATGAATAGATGGGACGTAAGAGAGAGAGAAATAGATAGATAGATAGATAGATAGATAGATAGATAGATAGATAGATAGATAGATAGAGAGAGAGAGAGAGAGAGAGAGAGAGAGAGAGAGAGAGAGAGAGAGAGAGAGAGAGAGAACTGATGAATTATGGAGAAAACAAGGGAAAACATTGAAATAAAAAATAAATCAGAGAAAAATTTATATATAAATCGCTTGTTTACAAACATTTCTTGACAGTGTTGCCACGCACGTCTACTCACAGTGTTGCCACACACGTCTACTCACAGTGTTGCCCCACTCGTTTACTTACAGTGTTGCCACACACGTCTAGTCACAGTGTTACCACACACGTCTACTCACAGTGTTGCCACACACGTCTCCTCACAGTGTTGCCACACATGTCTCCTCACAGTGTTGCCACACATGTCTACTCACAGTATTGCCCCACACGTCTACTTACAGTGTTGCCACACACATCTACTCAAAGTGTTGCCACACACGTCTACTCACAGTGTTTCCACACACGTCTCCTCACAGTGCTGCCACACACGTCTCAGAGTGTTGCCACGCAAGTCTTCTCACAGTGTTGCCACACACGTCTCACAGAGTTGCCACACATGTGAACCTCTCAATAAATCCCCAACTAGTCAACACTAACAGACCAGAACAATTAATTCCGCAGTTTTACCTCTGAGTAACTCTCCCTTCCTGTCTTTCTCTCTCTCTCTCTCTCTCTCTCTCTCTATTCTTCTCTGCCTCTCTTCTTCTTTCTGTCTCTCTTCCTCTCTCTCTGCCTCTCTTCCTCTCTCTCTCTCTCTCTCTCTCTCTCTCTCTCTCTCTCTCTCTCTCTCTCTCTCTCTCTCTCTCTCTCTCTCTCTCTATCTCTCACTCTCTCTCTCTCTTTCTCTCCCCCTTTTCCTTTCTGTCTCTCTTCCTCTGTCTGACTCTCTCTTCCTGTCTCTGTCTGTTCGTCTGTCTGTCTCTTCCTCAATCTCTTCTCTGCCATTCCAAATCTTCACGGGGCTCCTGATCAAAGGAACTGGAGTTTCTCTCTCCGTCCTTGGATCAAATCATATTACCCCAGGCGCCATGGGACCCCTACGGGTTTATTAACTCCCCTAATTAAAACAATATCAGTTTAATATAAAGACAAAATAGGCTTTGTCTCAGTTAAGACAAAACAGTTCGCTGAAAGGTAAAGTCCTGAAGCTTTTCTTAATAAAGATTCTCTGTTATATACACAGAGCGACTGGACTGAGTCGGTAGTGCAAGTTACAGAGGATCGAGCCTCCATCACTCTTACGTGTGTGTGTGCATATCATTTCACTATAGAGTGAAGGCTGCCTGTACCAGACTGAGAGGCAGAGAGCATCGTCGTAGGCGCCACCAACTTCGCCTGACTCACTACCGATGTATCACCCTATCCAAGTTCCTCGCTCGAGCAAGTTAGCCGTGGCGAACTGAGGCGAATCACGATAAACAAGACTCAGAGAAGGTAATAGCATGTGTGTGTGTGTGTGTGTGTGTGTGTGTGTGTGTGTGTGTGTGTGGTTATACAACCTTGCTGGCTAACTTTTAAAGCGGAAAAATATCATTAACATGAACTGGATGCTGTAAAGAGTCTTGGGAGCACAGGCGGAGTTCTGGGCCAGGAACACGTTGAAGGACACACTCGTCAGGCTCAAGAGCTTTAAAGAGTCGTCTTTAGCAAGAGAGAAAACAATAAACATCTTAAAGAAAGTGAAATACTATAGAAGTGCTACCTGACACAGGGGAAGTGTCATGTGACAAAAGTGGCATGTGACACTAGAGTTTAACTTCTCTGGAGGCATAAAGAATATATATGCATATATATATATATATATATATATATATATATATATATATATATATATATATATATATATATATATATATATATATATATATATATATATATAAATATAGGGAGGTACCACCTCTAGAACTGTCATAGGGACCCTCATCCTCAGAGAAAAGAATAAACTTGCTTCAGGGAAAACTCAAGGTTTTCCCTGAAGCTGTTTGAGAATTTTCTCCTACCACCCGCTATATTTCAAGCATGTTTTATTTAAAGACAATATGTATATATATATATATATATATATATATATATATATATATATATATATATATATATATATATATATATATATATATATATATATATATATATATATATATATATATATGCGAGAGTGTGTCTATTTTTAAAATATCTAGTTGGGAAATGTTCCATAAATATAAATGAGCATGAAGATAGATCTAAAAATTATCACTTTCTCTTTTCCATTTTTTCTTTAACTACCAATCAGAACTTTTGGTGAGAGTCGGAGTCAGAGTTTGGGTCAAAGGGCGAGAGAAGGAAATTGTTGAGGAATGCTCTCACAAGTTTTTCTCGTCGGCCAGCTTAAGACTGGACGAGTGGACGACTGTTCATGCGAGTTGTGTGACGCGGATCCTCTCTGACTGATCGTAGCTCGTGCGAGTTGTGTGACTAGTAGCTGAAGTGGAGCCTCTCTGATTGATCGTAGTTCGTGCGAGTTGGTTAGATTGGTGGCTGTATAAGAGGACTTGGTGACTGCTGGTCTTTTATGGGAGTTGGTTGACTGGTGACGTTGGAGAAGAGATAGTCAATCAACTGTTAAGCACATGATAGACCTGGTTGATTGGTTGTTGCACGGGAAAACCAGTCGATCGACTGGCTCACTAAAATGGAGAGCTGGTGTATGCAAGGTACAATTTTATAACAGACTGATGACTTTATGGGAGAGCTTGTCGATAGACAAGCCGGCGGCATCCCAAGGCTGAGGGACTGATTACCTCAAACTACTACTACTACTGTTTGCAGAATTGCGAGATGATTTCCATTGCCTGACAGCTGGTCATTAGAGACGGTTGACGGTACATGCTGTCTTGGCAGCGTAATCTCAACAATATTTTTTACTTTATTACTTTAGAAATTTTTAAGTATTTGCCTTAGAGGAGAATTTACCAATAAAAATTTCAGTGGTGCATCTCTCCTATAGTTACTGTGGGAAATCATTAGGTACGGCTGATGTGCTGATATTATACTTGGTGTCTGTTACTGTTGCTCTAGTAAGTAATTAGTATCCCCGGTGTGGACATATTATGTCAGGAGGTCTATAATAGTTTTAGAAAATAACTAGGTAACCCTGATAGAAATCCATTATGACAGGGATCAGGGATCCGTAATAGTTAATTAATAAGCAGTTAGATATCCCTGATGGAGACCTGTTATGGAAGGAGTCTGCAATAGTGGATTTAAAAGTAGGTATCCCTGGTGGGCCACTAATAGTTACTTTATAAAATAGTTAGGTAGACCTGATAGAACAGATCAATGGGGTCTGGTTTTGTCCACACGGTCCTGCTCGAAGGATTGCCTCCTAGCATCTGGTTATATACATTACTAATAATCATAACATACTTGAGAAAATTTGATTTCAAAGATATTTTTATCCGTCGTAAATACATAACCCTCAGAACAGCGTTTCGCAGCAAGGAATATTTATTTATATCCAAGAAATTCCAAGAACTGTTGTTGGTATAAGATTTAGTATCAAGTTTCCAAGGTTATAAAATTTAAATTTTTAAGATTCAACATTAGGCTTCCTTGTAAGATTCAAAGATTACGACTCAAGTTCCAACGTTTTATTGTGAAATAATTTCTCAAAGCAAAAATGTTCGAAATCGTCAACAACGTTGAACAGAAACACAAAACGCCGCTACTGGTTCTGTAACACTGATATGTTTCAATTTTCACTGAAAGCTGAGTCAGTCAGTAACAACCCGGCTGTTCTGAGACGGCTGGAGAATCGAGCCTTCAACAGCCGTTGCACTGAATGACCCACATTGTTTAGCGCTTCATTTAAATAATGAAAGTTCACTGGCTTATTACTGAAGTATTACAGTGCATCTCTAAAGGAAAAAATATACTCCATATATTGAAAGAATCTGAAGAGGTTTTTGAATAACAAAGACACAAAAGCAATTTGGATACTTTTGTCTCTGCTAAACAATTTGTTGGTATTTAGTTTCTTTGTCGTCAGTGATTTATTGGTTATATCTAATGTCCATAAATTCAATTTAAATGTTAATTGCGATGATTGAGCTAATTGCCTTGGCCAACAAAGGTTTCAGTTCACGTCTGAAAACGTGTTTCTAACTAATTTCAGTCACGCTGAATTAAAATCTGAACTTAGTTTTGCCCCAACGCGTTTCTGTGAAATAAAACCCAAGGATGAACGAGTTCACTATGATTTAGCCATCATGACGACGAGACATCAAGGAAACCTGACGACTAGTTAGATGGTCGACATCCATCAGCATTTTGGGGGGAATTCTTTATCAAATGTTTTTTTACTGTATCAAGATTTTTAAATACAGCTTTGATATTAAAAGTCTTTAGAAGAGAAAGCATATCAACCAAGTTTTCATGGTAAGGGAGAACCAACATATTTTTAGTTGAATAAGGCTGGTTGTCCCTTTTTGGATTGTAAAAAGTATTTCTAGCAAGTTTTTAGAATTCTAAAAACTTTACTATTGAGTTTGAAGAAAATAACTCATTGCCTTTTCTACATGTTTTAATTATTAAGGGTAATAATGAATTTAAATTTAAAATTTACAGAAAACCTACAAATAACTGTTCGTATGTCCACTATTATTCTTCACATCAAGATAGAGTTAAACTGTCGGTTTTCTCATCAATGTTTTTGAGAGCTTTACGAATTTGTAGTCCAGAGTTCATAGATGAGGAAATATCCAAAATTTATGAAATAGGTAATGATTTGAAATACCCAAGAAATGTAACTGATAAATCTTTTAAAGCTGCTAGAAATACTTTTTGCAATCCAAAAAAGGACAACCAGCCTTATTCAACTAAAAATATGTTGATTCTCCCTTACCATGAAAACTTGGTTATGCCTTCTCTTCTTAAGACTTTTAATATCAAAGTTGTATTTAAAAATCTCGTACAGTAAAAAAACTTTTGATAAAGAATTCCCCCCAAAATGCTGACGGATGTGTCTATAAGATTCCTAATAAAATTTGCGATACAGTTTATTACGGTCAAACTGGCAAAAGTCTCGAACTAAGATTAAAACAACATAAATATAGCATTAGAAAAGGACAAGATTCCAATGCTCTGTTTATTCATGTGAGAGATTTTAACCATCCAATTGATTTTCAAAAAGTTGAGAAAGTTGTATCAAGCAAGTCCATGGTCGACAGGTATATAATTGAATCTTGTTTCATAAAAAGCAGTTTTGACAATAATATGAATATTTACTTTGGCTTATATAAATTAGATCCATTTATAATTAATAGAATTTGGAAAGAATTTAATAATACATTGGACAAATAATAAATTTTAAAATTCTTAATTCTTGGGTGGAATAGTTTGCTTGTGGGTTGTGTGAAGGACCTGTCTATTTGGGCCAGCGGGCCTGCTGCAGTGTTCTCTTTCTTATGAGTCGCGCGTCAGGTGTTGCTTTGTTGTGGGATGTGATAGTGAGGTGTGGTCTAGACCCATTATATGCCTTCCTATGATGCATTACTTTTATTGTTCCTTGATAATGGGAGTAGTCACGAAAACGCCTGGAATTTCTCTATTCTTTCACAGTGGTTGTTTTGCATATTCTGAAATCACCTGTTTACTGTGATCTTATTGCATATATATATATATATATATATATATATATATATATATATATATATATATATATATATATATATATATATATATTACTTATTGCCATTGCATGTACCATACTTAATATCAATGTATATTACAATGTCTATGATTGTTAGGTAACATACAGTACATCATGTAGTTCTTCAACCTTAATAGCCGAAATATTGATCATAAGATTTTAGAAAAAACTTACGTGATAGAGACTAAATAAGCTCAGCTTGGTGATCAGGTTATCAAAATTAGTTTAAACCAACCAATTTAGTTTCTGAACTAGATAAAATGTTAAATTTTGTTGGCTGGTGTTATTAGGTATTCCCGAAGGGGGATCTGTAAGTGGATGCATAAATTGTTTTCTTTTTTTTCTACTTCCTACTTCTCGATTTTATCTCGCAAATAACTCGAGAATGCCTCATCCAATCGGCTTCAAATTTTCAACGCTTGTGTACGGTAGCGACGACTAGATTGTAGGAGCAATTGGCATGTGCAGGTCCCTATACACAAAATTACTGAACCCACTCCCAGTATCCTGGAATGGCTGAGATAACTACCAAAAGAACTTCAAATGTTCAAAAAAGTTGCCTCATAATTCGACGACTGTGAAGAGCGAAAATGAGTGAAATTTTTATTTCCGTTTAATCATCTCGATCAAATTGTTTGCGTCTGCCTATTTTGAATGGCTTCAGTATTTAATGACTGATGCATCAATACTCATTCATGGTGATGAGATTAAGATGACGTCTGTGACATGAAAGATTGGACGTGAGACGGTAATGAAGTAAGGGGAAGTAAATATACTTGGGAATGGCTGTATGGGCAGATTAAAATAGTAGTAGTAGTAGTAGTAGTAGTAGTAGTAATAATAATAATAATAATAATAATAATAATAATAACATAATAATGTTATTAATAATAATAGTAATAATAATAATAGTAATAATAATAATAATAATAATAATAATAATAATAATAATAATAATAATAATAATAATAATAATAATAATGACAATAATAACATAATAATAATAATAATAATAATAATAATAATAATAATAATAATAATAATAATAATAATAATAATGATAATAATAATAATAATAATAATAATAATAATAATAATAATAATAATAATAATAATAATAATAATGATGATAATAATAATAATAATAAATCTTTATTTCTAAAAAGTACATGATACAACTGTTAGAGGATTAGTTGACATTACTGTTATTATTGATACTATCTGCCTCAGGTGGGCTGAAGAGTCTGTGGAAAGTTTGTCAATAGATGTAAAAAGAGTAAAGCATCAGAGTAGAGTGGTTTACTATTTTTTTCCCATGGGCGTGAGACATGGCATTTTCAGTACTGTAGTGAGGAGGAAGAGGAGGCTGAAGAGAGTGGAAATGTGTTCCCAGGTCAGTATGCAGCACAAATGTTATACAGAGATTAAGGAGAGGATCAATTGGCTTGCTGGTATGAAAGGTACAGTTTAAAAGCCAGAGGAGAGGATGCTGAGATTGTTAATAAATTTAGACACGATGAGGAGAGATAGACTGTTCAGGCGTGCGGATTATTTATGCTGATAGCTCCGTTAATTCTGACAGTGAGAGGGAGAGAGGTGCTGTTATCATACATCAGTCTGATGGTACTATAATGCAGAGGAGTAATAAAATTAATAACTGGGTTTCAACCTTATAAACTGGGCTGCTTGCGGGACCTGTTGTTCTCAAGGTTGTGGAAACCAAGACCTCAGATAGTGTAATTGTAACTGACTCTCTTTCTTCATTACTTGCTCTAAATAGCCCGAGACCTGAATGTGTCAGGCTTGTGTATGAAGCTAATCACAGATATACACAAATTATTTTAAGATACAGATTACAGTTAACTTTTATGGATTCCCTCTCACCTAGTACTCCAGGAGCATTACAAAGTTAATTAGCTGGATGAGCATTAAATATAGAGAATGTCGAGTATAAATATTTTTCAAACAGAAGTTTAAGAACAATACAGATAGGAACCAACAGTTTAACTGTACATCATAACGAGATGCGTCATGCTAAACATATTTATGGACAAAGTAACAGGGTCAGTAGAGTGCAAGGTGATGTTACCGCAACATCAAGACAAGGCTGTGTCTCTGGTAATATGGTTTTTATAGAGATCCCGGTAACGTAAAACGTAACCGTAAAAGAAGAGAAGGCATATCAACCAAGTTTTCATGGTAAGGGAGAACCAACATATTTTTAGTTGAATAAGGCTGGTTGTCCCTTTTTGGATTGTAAAAAGTATTTCTAGTAATTTTAAAAGAATTATCAATTACGTTTCTTGGGTATTTCAAATCATTAGCTATTTCATAAATTTTGGATATTTCCTCATCTATGAACTCTGGACTACAAATACGTAAAGCTCTCTGTGTGGACAGAGACAGGGCCATTCACTAGAACACTTTATCATAGAATGTCTAAACATCCAACCTTTCAGAGACACCGCAGGACAGACTCGACAGGATATGTCAAAACATTTCATCGTTATTATCTGAAATAGTAAGAGTGTGTCTACATTTTACACCTACTAGTTAGATGAAATGATTTTCTAAATGAAATTTTAACTCAGTTATGACTAAATTTTATCAATGGTAAAACTAAAATAAAAAAAAAACTTATTTGATGTTGAATTCCACATAACAATGTGTACATTAGTAATATTAAATATCTGTAATATCTGAAATGGCCAATATTTTTTGTTTAGTGATGTAACAATGGCTAGAAGGGTCTGGTAAAGTCCCACTGTGACTTTTGAAATCCGGTTTCTTTATGTGTGCTACCACTCACAGGCTGAGCTGTGAGCGAGCAAAAAGCTAGTCCCTCAGGCGGCAGAGCTAAGCTCATCTAGGTTGTTCAAGAGTGTATAACTCTAGGGATGGATGGAAGGTGTAGTCGAGATCACTTCCAGGATCGGCAAGAAGTTATTAAGGAGGTTTGTGAGAGGTGAGGACATTAGCATCACGCAGGGAAGTGTGTCGAGTGAAAAAAAAGTGATTTACGGGATACCATGTGCTGATGGAGGGTGAGCAAGGTGACATCTGTGAAGGGATTCAAGGGAAAGTGGTTAGCGGAACTTTCCTTCTTGAGGTGGGAGGTACAGAGGGAGGACTTGCAGTAATTTTCTAGGTCATTTGCATATGATGTCTGTATAATTCAAGAAAGACAGTTGTTGACTGATAGTGAATGAGGTCTTCTTTGAGCCCCCTACCTTATCTACCTTGTCGAGAAACAGCCTATTTGTCACCTGAACCTCAAAAGCGACTTACCATATTTTCCATCATATAAGGCGCAAGAGGATATAAAAATATATATCGATGCTTCCAAACAGTTGTAACGTAACGTTGGTAGACAACTTCTAAAGCTTAACCCAAAGCTTACCCTTAACCCTGACCTTAAGCATATAAATCGCAGGGTGATTTTCCATGACTTTTGTGGGGAAAAAAGCGCGCCTTATATGCCGGAAAATACAGTACCTTTCAAGTATAACGCTGAGATATTCATTGAGTTTAGGCGAAAATGACTTCGTAATAATATTGATAGAATGACCGACAATATGTTAGCTAAACAGGGCACATGTCCAACTAGTGAGTCATTTTCTTCGCTCTCCAGCTTGACAATG
>NC_091319.1:12863169-12895669 GCF_038502225.1 Cherax quadricarinatus | reverse complement strand
ATGACTGTAACAATTCAATGGAATGGGAAGAGATGCAGATCTGAGATTACCAGCTCGTTAGGTTAGCCACTGAACCATAGCGAGTTAGACAACAAGATCACCTGGGAAGGCCGGTGGTGGCCACTAATTGCGACGCCAATCACAACCTTACATGCCAACTCCACCCCTGACACAAACTGTGCATGTGAATCACAGTCATCACATGCCATTCTTGCTCTTATAACTCCATGAGGGTTGACCCTGTGTCGGAGTACACAACAGTACAGGTCCTGGGACCTCGATCAAGGTCCCAGGACCGAAACGTTTTACAATAAATATGTCCCAGTGTTTGCTCAAGTGTTTTTAAAAATCATCTTCTTGTTGATTCGCCGGTATTCTCTCGGCCCGGGCCTTTTCCAAGTGGTGGGCCTGGCCTTGGCTCCCTTTCTCGGGAGTATCTCAGACTAATATCTGCCATGGGAGGAGGTACAAGTACCCCCGGCATCGTTGGGACCAACTGTCCCCAGGCCTAGCCACATTCCCCGCTCTCACGGGGCTCGTAGGGAGAAGCTAGGCTTCTCTGGTCTGCCATCCCCGCCCCAAGAGGGCTAATGGGAATGACAGTCTTGTGAGCTGCAAGCTCTGGCTCAGGGCACCTACCCTACCCTAGAAAAGCTAGACATGGCGTCGATTCTGTTTTTTTTTAATCAATTTGTCGGTATGTATTACCAAGGTTTATACCACGAAAAAGAATTTCCAGCCCCACGTATACAAAATTTACCAACAGTATAAGTAATTTTTTTTTTCAAAATGAAGTTTAAGCAATAGCTACAAAAAAACAAAAAAGTTTATCTTTTTTTTTAAGATTATTCATACAGTATTGACTTTTGTTTAGTTTAGTGATGTTTAAATTTGGTAGAATAAGCTGTTTCAGGTTGTTTTTTTATAAAAAGAAAATGCAAAATGGTAAGTGTTCGTTTTGGGACGAGTGAGAAATGTGCGCTGCGTGCGATGTGTCCGCTGTCAGCACCTTGTTTGATCTGGGCGTCGCGCGTGAAAGGGAGACAGAAAGAGAAAGCTGGTAGGGAAAGAGAAAACGTATATATCTTCCAAAGGGAGAGAGAAATGGAGAAAGAGAGAAAGAGCGAGAGAGAGAGAGGAATGATATAGATATACGTAACAAACAGGTTCCATAGTAGGAGAAAGGAGCCATAGAAAGAACAAGAAAGAGAGAAAGAGAGTGAACAAGACAGAAATTTATATATATATATATATATATAGATATATATATATATATATATATAGATATATATATATATATATATATATATATATATGTATTCTTCTTTCAACAAACCGGCCGTGTCCCACCAAGGCAGGGTGACACAAAAAGAAAAACAAAAGTTTCTCTTTTCAAATTTAGTAATTTATACAGGAGAAGGGGTTACTAGCCCCTTTCTCCCGGCATTTTAGTCGCCTCTTACAACACGCATGGTTTACGGAGGAAGAATTCTGTTCCACTTCCCCATGGAGATAAGAGGAAATAAACAAGAACAAGAACTAGAAAGAAAATAGCAGAAAACCCAGAGGGGTGTGTATATATATGCTTGTACATGTATGTGTAGTGTGACCTAAGTGTAAGTAGAAGTAGCAAGACGTACCTGAAATCTTGCATGTTCATGAGACAGAAAAAAAGACACCAGCAATCCTATCATCATGTAAAACAATTACAGGCTTTCGTTTTACACTCACTTGGTAGGACGGTAGTAGTTCCCTGGGTGGTTGCTGTCTACCAACCTACTACCTAGAATATATAAATATATATATATATATAAATATATATATATATATATATATATATATATATATATATATATATATATATATATATATATAAAGCAAACAGATTTATCTTGTCGATTAAAAGTAAGAGTATGGGAATATTGTATGTTGAATGGAGGTATTGTAAAAATAAGAGACATAATTAGACAAGCTGTGTTGGCCGTCGATGTTGACGTGGTTCTGGGGATTTCAAGCGAAGGTGAGGCTTGAGTTATATCATATTCGAGGCAATCAAGACACCAGCGAAGGTTATCCAGCACTACCAGGGAAAGACGTTGATACAGGCAACAAGGCTGTCTAACCCTCGTGGGTTTAACGCTTAATTTTTATTGTAATAATAATAATAATAATAATAATAATAATAATAATAATAATAATAATAATAATAATAATAATAATAATAATAATAATAATGCAGGCAACAAGACAACAGGTGGAAAAACACTTGAGAAACAATGTAAATAAATTAAAAAAATACTTCAAAGTGCAACGCATCACCGCATCAGTCTGACCAGAGGTAAACAGGTGAGGCAGCAGGTGACAAGAGCAGCACTACGATAAACTCTCCGGCCTACGCGAGGTTCACAGCAGATGGAACAAAGGAAAAATACTGCAATTAATGGTAGTAATACTATATAATATACAATATAAAATGTGCTTTTTGATATGTTCTCTATGTACCGTCCCATACGTGTTTTGTACATAATATGAACATAGAGGATGTTTTAAATATATAGACCCAATTTCAAAGCAGTCTGCTTTGAAATTGGGTCCATCTCTTTGAAACACCCTTTATGTACTTGATGCTGTAACTAGGAGAGAAAGTTCTGAAATGGTTTGTGCATTTGTTTGCTTGGTATCTAAAAGAGACGGTACCTAAGGATTTACTGAAAGGGGACAAGAAAGAGTGTAAGAATTATACTTGGAAAAGTGTACACAAGCGTTATCACAAAAGAATATGACAAGAAGAAACGTAGGATTACAAAAGGTAAGCTGTGGAATTAGAAAGGGAAGGAAATTTGTATATCAAATGTTTGTTTTAAAGTATATAAATAATAATATAAGTGTTTATTGCAGTTATAGATTTAGAAAACCTATGCGATGGGTTGAATAGGCAAGCGATGTGGACGGTGTTGCAAAACGCATATGATAGGGTGGATAGGCAAGCGTTATGGATGGTGTTGGAAAACGCATGCGATAGGATGAATAGTTAAGCGATGAGGATGGTGTTGTAGAAGTATTCATCAGAGGAGATACTAAGTAGAAAGCCGGAAATATTTTATTTTGCGAGTGGGGCTAAGGTTATGTAGGAGCAAAGAGGATTATTTTCCAGAGGATTATTTTCGACCTAAATGAGCAAAGGTCATAGTCGAGGTTAAATGTGATCGTAGATGTCGTTGTAAAAGAAGTGCATACCAGAGCGATGGGTGGGAGGTGCTGACTTAAAATACAATGAACCTGATATAAAGTGGAAGTTGTAACAGTTGTTGTTTGGTGATGGCACTCTGCTTTTGGGAGATTCGGAAGACAACTTGCAGAAATTAGGAAGTAAATTAAAAGTAAACATAGAAAACACCAAGATAATGAGAGCAATAAAAAGTCCTGGGAGTGAAAAGCCGAACATCAGAATGTATGGAATGAGTATGGAGGAAGTAAATGTATTTAGTTGTTTGGGATTGGATGTGTCAGCGGATGAGTTTATTATAGATGGTGCGAATAAATAAATAAATGAAAGAAATAGAGAAGAATGAATGCTGAGGCCTATGGTGAAAGAGAAAAAAAATCTGTTAGTGACTGCAGAAAGGCTAATGCATCCGACTACACTTGTCCCAACGCTTTTGTGCGAGAGTGAAGCACGACCATTAAATTTTGTTGCAAGGAATGGAGGCTGGAAGCATGGAAATTTATCTGAGATCAATGTAGGGAGTGAATATTAGGCCGATAAAAAAATTTAATATCGTAAAACTTAACTTGCTTTAAACTCCTTCTTTCTGGTTTGATATAATCACAATAATAAGCATGAAAATAAAGCCAGTTTCTGTTAAATTACACCCATACTTAACGACCAATCCGTAATGGAATATACGTAAACAAATACCACTGTCTTATTCATAACATTAATAAAATCTGCTTAAATGCAGTTACTGTTATTAAAATCAAATAAATTTATAAATTTCGTGATGTGCAGATTGATTTTTCTAGAAATATTTACAAGCTCATCTTGTTTAAATAAACGATCCATGCCGAATAAACCAAAGCTTACTGCATTTATAAGTACATATTATATTTATCCACCCCAATAAACTCTGGCAAATTCGGTGGATCCTGGCGGCGCCAGTGTAACACTCATTCCAGGATTTCCATGAATTTTCCCTTGAGGTAATTCACGCACTCGCTTAATCGACGCTAAAATGAACTACACTCACCTCACAATCACTTTTACCAGGTAAGTGATAATTATGACAGAACATTTTCTACTGCACATATAACAACACACATTCCACGAAATGAACATATCTTTGATTTCTTGCAGCAGAGGCAAAACTTAACTTCCAATCTAGACTCATCCAGGGATTCATCTTATTAGTTCCACGTTCAGTCTAAAAGCCTCGAACGTTTTTTTCTTTATGTCATAAAACTGGTCCGTAAGTGTGTTTACTGAAAATTTGATTGGATATTGGAAGAGAAGGCGTAATCCTAATACTCAAAAAATATTTTTTCCAGAATACACGGTTGAGATGATGTAATCCCTAGAACCTTAATTCTTTATATATATATATATATATTTTTTTTTTTAAATTTTGTTTTTGCATTGTGTACGGGTATGTCCAGTGCTATGGAATATTTAGTTGTTGTAGTTTTTTGGTGTTTTTTGGGTGTATGAATTTACACTTTCTTGAAGCGTATCGATTTTTAATGTGTAAAGAAGAGGAGAGGTGTGTCCTGACACGGGCCTTGCTCTGTATTTTATCTCTTTACTAACTGATCACTCGCTGACATATTGGTATTGGGTATCGGTCATCAAGCACCAGTTGGTATTCCCTGGTACTGGGTATTATTGATTTAGTAATTACTGGTGTACTAGTGTTGGGTATCAGTCATTCGGTTACCACTGGCTTGTAAAACTGGCTATTGCTTTCCAACTGATGGAGGGAAGTCTTCGTGAGCAGCTGTGAGATCTGTGTTCTCGACATTACACCTGCATCTCGTGCAGGGATGGTACCGGTGTCCTCGCAACTGGGAGTTCAGGCCAGTACTAACTCAGCCACTTGTATACGGAAAAGGATTTCTAGGAGGGTATCCGCAGCTGTTCCTCAACCCGCAATTCTCTCTCTCTCTCTCTCTTTACAGAGGGTTTGATAATGTTAGGTTATGGATCCCTAGCTTTATTGACAAGCTATTTACAGGTTAAGGATTCCTAACTTTATTGACAAGTTAAGAGCTGTTACCTACATCAGCTCATTTGAAAGCGTTTTTATTGTTATGAAACATACACGTAGGGAACAGGATGAAATTAGAGCCATCTGTGGGCCAGCATTTTCATTTGATCAACTGACTTTATCTCGTTGACATCATTATGCTGTTCGAATGTGTTCCAGACTCGAGTCATCCTTGGGATAAATGATCTCAGATGAAGTGATGCTCTGGAGAAGGGTACAGCCAGAGTGAAGTTGCTGCTTTCTGCCCGTCTCTCTCTCTCTCTCTCTCTCTCTCTCTCTCTCTCTCTCTCTCTCTCTCTCTCTCTCTCTCTCTCTCTCTCTCTCTCTCTCTCTCACACACACACACACACAACCCCTGCAACCACAAATAGGTGAGTACACAAAAGCTGTTGTTATCGCAAGTGTCCTAAGTAATGACTCATTAACATATTTTCTTTCGTAATTGGTTATCCAAGACTTTTTTGTCTCTTTCTTTGTCTCCTTCATTTTTTCTCGTGATTGTTGACGGTGGTGATAGTAATTGTTGTGTCTGTGGTGGTAGTGATTGTGATGTCTGGGTGTATGTGATGGTAATGATTGTGGTGTCGGTGGTAGTAGTGATTATGGTGTCGGTGGTAGTGATTGGTGTGTCGGTGGTCGTAGTGAATGTGGTGTCGGTGGTGGTAATGATTGCTGTGTCGGTGGTGGTAGTAACTGTGGTGTCTGGGTGTCTGTGTTGGTAATGATTGTGGTGTCGGTGGTATTGGTGATTGTGGTGTCGGTGGTAGTGATTGTTGTGTCGGTGGTCGTAGTGATTGTGGTGTCGGTGGTGTTAGTAAAAATGGTGGCGATGGCAGTAAGTGGTAGTGATGATGGTGGTAGCGCCGTGACGGTGGTAGTGCTAGTAGTGATGATTGTAGCAGCCGCGACCGTGGTAGTACCAATAGTGACAATGGTGGTCGCTGTGGCTGTAGTAGTAGTAGTAGTAGTGATGATGGTAGTAGTAGTCGTGACGGTGGTTATAGTGACAGAGGTGATTGCGGTAGCAGCCACAGTTATGATGGTGGTAGTTGTGGTAGTGGGGATGGTTGTTCCACTATTAGTAGCAACAGGATACAATTCAGATGCAACAGTAGATTAAACGCAAAAATACAGACAGATGTTTTAACAATTTTTGTCCTGGTTGAAATTGTAGACATTAACGATGCAATGTACTTTTCATGTTCATGAATTTGAAAACAGTTATAAAAATAATGAAAAGATTAATGAAAAACATTTAGGTTATCAATTTGAGAAAAAGATATTTTTTTTTTGAGAGAGAGAGAGAGAGGGAGGGGTGATGGCAGGGGAGACTAGGGTGGTGGAGGAGAGGAATGTGGGTGGAGGGTGGTGGTGCTGGAAATGGTGGGGAAAATGGGGGAGGGTAGTGATGAGGGAGGAGGTGATAGAAAAAAGGGTGAGGTAGAAGGGGTACTAGAGAAGAATGTGAATGGGTAGTGGTGGGGATAGAAATGAAGGAGGACTGTTACTCCAGCAAATACATCATTACCCTATTAGCTGACCCACTCCACCAATCAGCAACAATCATTATTTTACATCACTCTATTGGCTGGCCCACTCCAACAATCAGCAACCATGACTGTTTACAATATTACTCAATTGGCTAGCCCACTCCACCAATCAGCAATTATCATTATTTACAATATCACTCTATTGGCTACCCCACACCAACAATCGTTTGTAGAAGATTCGCCAGTATAATCTCCCGGCCCGGGCCTTTTCCAAAAGGTGGCCCGGCCTTGGCTCCCTTTTGCGAGAGTGTCTCAGACCAATGTCTGCCACTGGAGGAGGTACAAGTACCTCCTCGTCTTCTGGGACCAGCTGTCCCTAGGCCTAACACCATTCCCCGCTCCCACGGGGCTCGGAGGGAGAAGCTAGGTACCCTGGGCTGCCACAAAACCCGCCCACACTGGGTGCGAAGGGTGTGGCAGCTACATAGCAGCAGACGATGTCAGTAAGTGCAAAGGAAGCAAGCACTACAGGATCCTTTTCGAGTCACACCCCAGCCTTGGGCTAGGGTGAGCGCAGGGAAAGCTCAAGAATGTTTTTGCTGTGAGTGTTGTTGTTGCTAGTTCACTCGTCCGTTGCACTCTTCTCGTCCAACAATCAGCAACCATCAGTATCACTCTATTGGTAGGCCCATACCACCAGTCAGCAACCATTAATAATTTACTTCACTCCATTGGCTGGCCCACTCCAGCAATCAGCAACCATCATTATTTACATCACTCTACTGACTGCCCCACTCCAAAAAACAGCAACCATGATTATCTACATCACTCTATTGGCTGATCCACTCGACCAGTCAGCAACCTTTATTATTTACATCATTCTATTGGCTGACCCACTCCACCAATCAGCAACCATAAATAATTTACAATATCACTATTGGCTGACCCAATCCACCAATCAGCAACCATCAATAATTTGCATTACTCCATTGGCTGATCCACTCCACCAATCAGCAACCATCAATAATTTGCATTACTCTATTGGTTGGCACACTCCACCAATCAGCAACCATCAATAATTGCAATATTACTATTAGCTGATCCACTCCACCAATCAGCAATAATCATAATTTACAACATCATTTAATTGGCTCGCCCACTCCACCAATCGGAAACAATCACTATTTACATCACTTTATTGGCTGACCCACTCTACTAATCAGCAACCATCAATAATTTACATCACTCAATTGACTGGCCCACTCCACCATTCAGCATCCATCATTCACCTATGCAGATCATGTGATAAATACAATGCCAATATTGTTTTAATATCTCAACAAGTGTAGTGCAGGAACGTAAAACATTTTTTTTTTGATGACTGTTTTTATCTCAAACTTTTCATACACTGATCATCCTATAGCCAAACCAACACCTCCAATATTCATATTGCCTCAAAGTCAAACTGAAAAATATCTCATCGCAAAATATTACGAAACACGAATGATGAATACATACATGCATACATGGAGGAAATTCATGATCTTTGATATATTGTGCCATTGTATTCCTGTTTATTTTTTCTGTAAATGTATTCTGTTTATTAATAAATGTTCACATAGAATATCAAATACGTATAGGGGGTGGTAGGAAAAGAAAATATTCAAACACCTCCGGGGAGACCCTTGAGTTTTCCCTGAGGTACGTTTATTGTCTTCTCTGACGATGAGGCTCCCCATTCCAGCCATAGAGGTGGTACTTCCATATATATATATATATATATATATATATATATATATATATATATATATATATATATATATATATATATATATATATATATATATATATATATATGTATATATATATATATATTGATAAATTAGACACATGTGCAACTCTTGGGTATCTTTATTGAGGAAACGTTTCGCCACACAGTGGCTTCATCAGTCCATACAAAGGAGAATCTTGAAGAACAGGAGAAGAATGAGGTAATCAATCCCTCAACCTTGAGTCGATGTGGTCAGTCCATCAATCTTGAATATATATATATGCAAAACAGCCACTCTGAAAGAATAGAGAAATTCCAAGCGCTTTCGTGACTACTCACATTATCAAGGAACTATGAAAGTAAAGCATCCAAGGAAGCTATATAAGGGGTCTGGCCAGCACCTCACTATCAGATCCCACAACGGTTAAACACGTGACGCGCGCCGACCCAACTTGGATAGGTCCTTTGCACAACTCACCCACAAACTATTCTACCCAAGAAAATTTAAAAATTATTATTTGTCCAGTGTATTATTAAATTCTTCCCAAATTCTATTAATTATAAATGGATCTAATTTATATAAACCAAAGGAAATATTCATATTATTGTCAAAACTGCTTTTTATGAAACAAGATTCAATTATATTCCTGTCGACCATGGGCTTGCTTGATACTACTTTCTCAACTTTTTGAAAATCAATTGGATGGTTAAAATCTCTTACATGAATAAATAGAGCATTGGAATCTTGTCCAGTTCTAACGCTATATTTATGTTGTTTTAATCTTAGTTCGAGATTTTTACCAGTTTGACCGTAATAAACTTTATCGCAAATTTTACAAGGAATCTTATAGACACATCCATCAGCATTTTGGGGGGAATTCTTTATCAAAAGTTTTTTTACTGTATCAAGATTTTTGAATACAACTTTAATATTAAAAGTCTTAAGAAGAGAAGGCATATCAACCAAGTTTTCATGGTAAGGGAAAACCAACATATTTTTAGTTGAATAAGGCTGGTTGTCCCTTTTTGGATTGTAAAAAGTATTTCTAGCAACTTTAAAAGATTTATCAATTACATTTCTTGGGTATTTTAAATCATTACCTATTTCATAAATTTTGGATATTTCCTAAGGACTACAAATTCGTAAAGCTCTCAAAAACATTGATGAGAAAACAGACACTTTGAATCTATCTTGATGCGAGGAATAATAGTGGACATAGGAACAGTTATTTGTAGGTTTTCTGTAGATTTTAAATTTGAATTCATTATTACCCTTAATAATTAAAACATCTAGAAAAGGCAATGAGTTATTTTCTTCAAACTCAACAGTAAAGTTTATAGAATGGGCTAAGCTATTTAATTTTCCAAGGAAATGGTGTATATCTACATTTTTGGGCATAAGACATAAAATATCATCAACATATCTGAACCATTTAGCTCTATTAGGGAGGATTGTGTTAAGCAACCTTGTTTCAAAAAATTCCATGTATAGGTTACTAAGAACAGGTGAAAGAGGATTTCCCATTGCCATACCAAACTTCTGAGTGTAAAACTTATCATTAAATACAAATTTTGCATCAACAATGCAAAGTTTAATAAGTTTAATGATAGTAGGAACTGGCAATGGTAAATCATAGTTAACGAGTTCTTCAGATAAGAAACTTAATAAATCATCAACAGGAACTTTCGTAAACAAGGAAGTAACATCAAAACTAACCATGTTAAAATCATTTAAGTCAGTCAAGGAGCTTAATTTATCAACCAAGTCTATGTTGTTTTTAACATTAAAGTTAAAAATTTTGACCAACTGGCAATCAGAACAGTCTGCTTGAACAACAAAAAGAATGCTAAACCCAATAGCAATATAACAAGAAACTGCGACACAAAATCAGGAACAAGGAGATAATATAACGACACTAAGTAGGGACCATCTGCAGATCCTCCACAAAAGTCACAAAACTCCCATACTACTGAATGTAAGTTCAGCATAAGAAAATCCCCGACTGTGATAATACACAGATACCAGTACAAGTTAGGTCAGAAGCTACAGCTCAGGACCTGAGTTGTTCAGAGTGTCTATGCGACACACAACCTCAGTACAACGTCGAAAATCACTAAGTCTATTCAATGTTCTGTGAACAGAGTCTCACAGAACTAACAATAATGAGACAAGAGACGGTCTTCCAACAAGAGCCTATAAGGGAGATTTAGGCACTTTGTCTGGAATACGTCCAACCACCCAGCGAGTCTAGACCAGACTGAATACTTCAGGCGAGGTGAGGACACCCCCCTCGATCACGTGATAGCTCCGTGGACAGCTGCAGCTCAGAAACAGAAGCCGGCAGTCTAACGAGCCACAAGCGATAATTACAGTAGTTAGACAATCAAGACGTGAACTGAGCACATAATATGTTACATCCTACCTAACCAAAGGAAGCTAAGTCAGATAACAATATAAAGCAATACATTTACGATTTAGCTATTATCGCAAACATAAGCAATATAAAATTATATGAAAAGGTAAGAATTATATATATATACATAATAATCATTGCAACCCATTCAGGGGTTGCAACAGTGTTTGTGCGTGTGTATGTATGTCGTGCCGAATATGTAAAACTGGTCAATTAGCAAGAGCTCATTTAAAATTAAGTCCTTTCTAAAATTTTTTCTTATACGTTTAAAGATATTTTTTTCATTAATGTTAATGTAAAAATTTATAATTTTGCACTAGAAGAATCTTAGAAAACTTACCTAACCTTATTATAACAAGTGCAATTTATTTCAGCCTAACCCAACTAAATATATTTTAAATACGTTTACAATAATTTGGTACTAACCAAACACAATCCAATATATTTTTTTCGTTAGGTTCAGAATGATTTTGGCGAAATTATTGCAAACACAAATTTTCACTTGTCCTATATGGCAAGATGAGCGTTGCTATTTAAGCCAAGATCGCAAGTTCTGCCTATTCGGCACGACATATATATATATATATATATATATATATATATATATATATATATATATATATATATATATATATATATATATATATATATATATATATATATATATATATATATTTATTTATTTATTTATTTTATTTTTTATTATCACACTGGCCGATTCCCACCAAGGCAGGGTGGCCCGAAAAAGAAAAACTTTCACGTGAACATCATTCACTCCATCACTGTCTTGCCAGAAGGGTGCTTTACACTACAGTTTTTAAACTGCAACATTAACACCCCTCCTTCAGAGTGCAGGCACTGTACTTCCCATCTCCAGGACTCAAGTCCGGCCTGCCGGTTTCCCTGAATCCCTTCATAAATGTTACTTTGCTCACACTCCAACAGCACGTCAAGTATTAAAAACCATTTGTCTCCATTCACTCCTATCAAACACGCTCACGCATGCCTGCTGGAAGTCCAAGCCCCTCGCACACAAAACCTCCTTTATCCCCTCCCTCCAACCTTTCCTAGGCCGACCCCTACCCCGCCTTCCTTCCACTACAGATTGATACACTCTCGAAGTCATTCTGTTTCGCTCCATTCTCTCTACATGTCCGAACCACCTCAACAACCCTTCCTCAGCCCTATGGACAACAGTTTTGGTAATCCCGCACCTCCTCCTAACTTCCAAACTACGAATTCTCTGCATTATATTCACACCACACATTGCCCTCAGACATGACATCTCCACAACCTCCAGCCTTCTCCTCGCTGCAACATTCATCACCCATGCTTCACACCCATATAAGAGCGTTGGTAAAACTATACTCTCATACATTTCCCTCTTTGCCTCCAAGGACAAAGTTCTTTGTCTCCACAGACTCCTAAGTGCACCATTCACCCTTTTCCCCTCATCAATTCTATGATTCACCTTATCTTTCATAGACCCATCCGTTGACACGTCCACTCCCAAATATCTGAATACATTCACCTCCTCCATACTCTCTCCCTCCAATCTGATATCCAATCTTTCATCACCTAATCTTTTTGTTATCCTCATAACCTTACTCTTTCCTGTATTCACTTTTAATTTTCTTCTTTTGCACACCCTACCAAATTCATCCACCAATCTCTGCAACTTCTCTTCAGAATCTCCCATATATATATATATATATATATATATATATATATATATATATATATATATATATATATATATATATATATATATATATATATATATATATATTATATATATATATATATATATATATATATATATATATATATATATATATATATATATATATACATATGTCGTGCCGAATAGGCAGAACTTGCGATCTTTTCGAAAATTTCTGTATGCAATATTTTCGCCAAAATCATTCTGAACCCAACGAAAAAAATTATATTTCATTGTGTTTGTTTAGCATTAAATTATTGTAAACAAATCTAAAATATATTTAGTTGGGTTAGGCTAAAATAAATTGCTCTTGTTATAATAAGGTTAGGTAAGTTTTCTAAGTTCCTTTTGGTGCAAAATTATAAATTTTTACATCATCATTAATGAAAAAAATATATCTTTAAACGTATAAGAGAAAATTTTTGAAATGACTTAATTTTAAATGAGTTCTTGCTAATTGACCAGTTTTACATATTCGGCACGACATATATATATATATATATATATATATATATATATATATATATATATATATATATATATATATATATATATATTTATATATGTATATACATATATATATATATATATATATATATATATATATATATATATATATATACATATATATATTATATATATATATATATGTATGTACTCACCTATTTGTACTCACCTATTTGTGGTTGCAGGGGTCGAGTCCTAGCTCCTGGCCCCGCCTCTTCACCGGTTGCTACTAGACCCTCTCTCTCCCCGCTCCATGAGCTTTATCAAACCTCGTCTTAAAACTGTGTATGGTTCCTGCCTCCACTACGTCATTTTCTAGGCTATTCCACTGCCTTACAACTCTATGACTGAAGAAATACTTCCTACTATCTCTCTGACTCATTTGTGTCTTCAACTTCCAATTGTGGCCTCTTGTTTCTGTGTCCCCTCCCTGGAACATCCTCTATGTATGTATGTATGTATGTATGTGTGTGTATGTGTGTGTGTGTGTGATAAAAATTATAAGGACAAAAACACTTCTGGTCTACAGTCTAGTGTTCACACTGTTCTTGATATTTCCATTAGATTTGGGGTTAAACTAGTGTTTTATAAAGAGTATTTCATATTGTGTGTCGCTTCATATTGTATTCATAAATCATGCATGCAAATTCTGCTCATCCTAGCACTGAACGAGTTAAAAAAACGATGAAAGGGAGTGGTGCTGCACTTAACTTATCCGTATTTTGACTTTACTCTGTGACTTAATAATGAGTTAGAATCTTAGATTCGTAGCATCATGAGAGTTGATCATCATTAATCTTGTGAGTAGATCATCATTCACCTTGTGAGTAGATCATCATTCACCTTGTGAGTAGATCATCATTCACCTTGTGAGTAGATCATCATTCACCTTGTGAGTAGATCATCATTCACCTTGTGAGTAGATCATTATTCACCTTGTGAGTAGATCATCATTCATTCACCTTGTGAGTAGATCATCATTCACCTTGTGAGTAGATCATTATTCACCTTGTGAGTAGATCATCATTCACCTTGTGAGTAGATCATCATTCACCTTGTGAGTAGATCATCATTCACCTTGTGAGTAGATCATTATTCACCTTGTGAGTAGATCATCATTCACCTTGTGAGTAGATCATCATTCATTCACCTTGTGAGTAGATCATCATTCACCTTGTGAGTAGATCATTATTCACCTTGTGAGTAGATCATCATACACCTTGTGACTAGATCATCATTCACCTTGTGAGTAGATCATCATTCACCTTGTGACTAGATCATCATTCACCTTGTGAGTAGATCATCATTCACCTTGTGAGTAGATCATCATTCACTTTTTGAGTAGATCATCATTCACCTTGTGAGTAGATCATCATTCACCTTGTGAGTAGATCATCATTCACCTTGTGAGTAGATCATCATTCACCTTGTGAGTAGATCATCATTCACTTTTTGAGTAGATCATCATTCACCTTGTGAGTAGATCATCATTCACCTTGTGAGTAGATCATCATTCACTTTTTGAGTAGATCATCATTCACCTTGTGAGTAGATCATCATTTACCTTGTGAGTAGATCATCATTCACCTTGTGAGTAGATCATCATTCACCTTGTGAGTAGATCATCATTCACTTTTTGAGTAGATCATCATTCACCTTGTGAGTAGATCATCATTCACCTTGTGAGTAGATCATTCACTTTTTGAGTAGATCATCATTCACCTTGTGAGTAGATCATCATTCACCTTGTGAGTAGATCATCATTCACTTTTTGAGTAGATCATCATTCACCTTGTGAGTAGATCATCATTCACCTTGTGAGTAGATCATCATTCACTTTTTGAGTAGATCATCATTCACCTTGTGAGTAGATCATCATTTACCTTGTGAGTAGATCATCATTCACCTTGTGAGTAGATCATTCACCTTGTGAGTAGATCATCATACACCTTGTGACTAGATCATCATTCACCTTGTGAGTAGATCATCATTCACCTTGTGACTAGATCATCATTCACCTTGTGAGTAGATCATCATTCACCTTGTGAGTAGATCATCATTCACTTTTTGAGTAGATCATCATTCACCTTGTGAGTAGATCATCATTTACCTTGTGAGTAGATCATCATTCACCTTGTGAGTAGATCATCATTCACCTTGTGAGTAGATCATCATTCACCTTGTGAGTAGATCATCATTTACCTTGTGAGTAGATCATCATTTACCTTGTGAGTAGATCATCATTCACTTTTTGAGTAGATCATCATTCACCTTGTGAGTAGATCATCATTCACCTTGTGAGTAGATCATCATTCACCTTGTGAGTAGATCATCATTCACCTTGTGACTAGATCATCATTCACCTTGTGAGTAGATCATCATTCACCTTGTGAGTAGATCATCATTCATTCACCTTGTGAGTAGATCATCATACACCTTGTGACTAGATCATCATTCATTCACCTTGTGAGTAGATCATCATTCACCTTGTGACTAGATCATCATTCATTCACCTTGTGAGTAGATCATCATTCACCTTGTGAGTAGATCATCATTCACCTTGTGAGTAGATCATCATTCACCTTGTGAGTAGATCATCATTCATTCACCTTGTGAGTAGATCATCATACACCTTGTGACTAGATCATCATTCATTCACCTTGTGAGTAGATCATCATTCACCTTGTGAGTAGATCATCATTCACCTTGTGAGTAGATCATCATTCACCTTGTGAGTAGATCATCATTCATTCACCTTGTGAGTAGATCATCATACACCTTGTGACTAGATCATCATTCATTCACCTTGTGAGTAGATCATCATTCACCTTGTGAGTAGATCATCATTCACCTTGTGAGTAGATCATCATTCACCTTGTGAGTAGATCATCATTCACCTTGTGAGTAGATCATCATTCACCTTGTGAGTAGATCATCATTCACCTTGTGAGTAGATCATCATTCACCTTGTGAATTGATCATCATTCATCTTGTGACCAGATCACCATTTTCCCCCCTCGGCGTTCACCCAGTTCTTTTTATTAACATTCTCTGATTGCGGAACTGTGTCGTAATTTTAACTCAACTTTTTCAACTATTTGCTTCGTCCATTTTTAATTCCATTTGCATCCAGTTGCCTTTTAAGATAACATTTTATTCTGGCGTAAAGTGTGTTTTGTATATCTTTTCTCAATTTCGTTTATTCTCGCAAAATCTCTCTTAATGTATTTTCCTGATGCTAAGGATAAATTTCATGCATTTCTGAGTGAGTAAGTGCATTGCTGGTGTTGCTTGCTATTTTAGCATGATCAGGAAGTACAAAAAGGCACAATACTGAACTGAATCACTAATTAATGGTCCAAATCGAACCGAAACGTCGTTATAAATCTCTCCTGCGAGCGGGTTATTTGCGTAATGTTTATCAGGATCATCTAGGGGTCCTGTAAGGAGTCACTTCATTCTCAGTAACCTTCCTTGAATATTATCTGATGTCTCGTCTCTTTTGTCCTCTCCCCACTCTCGTTGTTTCACTACTACCAGGAAAGGAGAGCTTAATATGCGGTAAACACTCGCTACGTACATAGACATCGTCGTTAATTCGTTTTATGACTGAGTCAGACATGGTCTCCAAAAAGAGACCATGAGAGCATGTGGCTGCTCTTGTGGACCACTGACAACACAACAGCATGTTGCTGTTCTTGTGGACCACTACCAACACAACATCATGTTACTGTTCTTGTGGACCACTACCAACACATCATGTTACTGTTCTTGTGGACCACTACCAACACAACATCATGTTACTGTTCTTGTGGACCACTACCAACACAACATTATGTTGCTGTTCTTGTGGACCACTACCAACACAACATCATGTTACTGTTCTTGTGGACCACTACCAACACAACATCATGTTACTGTTCTTGTGGACCACTACCAACACAACATCATGTTACTGTTCTTGTGGACCACTACCAACACAACATCATGTTACTGTTCTTGTCGACCACTACCAACACAACATCATGTTACTGTTCTTGTGGACCACTACCAACACATCATGTTACTGTTCTTGTGGACCACTACCAACACAACATCATGTTACTGTTCTTGTGGACCACTACCAACACAACATTATGTTGCTGTTCTTGTGGACCACTACCAACACAACATCATGTTACTGTTCTTGTGGACCACTACCAACACAACATCATGTTACTGTTCTTGTGGACCACTACCAACACAACATCATGTTACTGTTCTTGTGGACCACTACCAACACAACATCATGTTACTGTTCTTGTGGACCACTACCAACACAACATCATGTTGCTGTTCTTGTGGACCACTACCAACACAACATTGTGTTGCTGTTCTTATGGACCACTACCAACACAACATTGTGTTGCTGTTCTTGTGGACCACTACCAACACAACATCATGTTACTGTTCTTGTGGACCACTACCAACGCAACATTGTGTTGCTGTTCTTATGGACCACTAACAACACAACATTGTGTTGCTGTTCTTGTGAACCACTACCAACACAACATTGTGTTGCTGTTCTTGTGGACCACTACCAACACAACATTGCGTTGCTGTTCTTATGGACCACTACCAAAACAGCAGCATGTTGCTGTTCTTGTGGACCACTACAAACACAACATCATGTTACTGTTCTTGTGGACCACTACCAACACAGCAGCATCTTGCTGTTCTTGTGGACCACTACCAACACAACATCATGTTGCTGTTCTTGTGGACCACTACCAACACAACATCATGTTACTGTTCTTGTGGACCACTACAAACACAGCATCATGTTACTGTTCTTGTGGACCACTACCAACACAACATCATGTTACTGTTCTTGTGGACCACTACCAACACAACATCATGTTACTGTTCTTGTGGACCACTGCCAACACAACATCATGTGGATGTTCTTGTGGACCACTACCAACACAGAAGCATGTTGCTGTTCTTGAGGACCACTACCAACACAACATCATGTGGATGCTCTTGTGGACCACTACCAACACAACATCATGTGGATGTTCTTGTGGACCACTACCAACACAACATCATGTGGATGTTCTTGTGGACCACTACCAACACAGAAGCATGTGGATGTTCTTGTGGACCACTACCAACACAGAAGCATGTTGCTGTTCTTGTGGACCACTACCAACACAACATCATGTGGCTGTTCTTGTGGACCACTACCAGCACAGAAGCATGTGGATGTTCTTGTGGACCACTACCAACACAACATCATGTGGATGTTCTTGTGGACCACTACCAACACAGCAGCATGTGGCTGTTCTTGTGGATCACTACCAACACAACATCATGTGGATGTTCTTGAGGACCACTACCAACACAACATCATGTGGATGTTCTTGTGGACCACTACCAACACAACATCATGTGGATATTCTTGTGGACCACTACCAACACAACATCATGTGGATGTTCTTGTGAATCACTACCAACACAACATCATGTGGATGTTCTTGTGGATCACTACCAACACAACATCATGTGGATGTTCTTGTGGACCACTACCAACACAACATCATGTGGCTGTTCTTGTGGACCACTACCAATACAACATCATGTGGATCTTCTTGAGGACCACTACCAATACAACATCATGTGGATCTTCTTGAGGACCACTACCAACACAACATCATGTGGATGTTCTTGTGGATCACTACCAACACAACATCATGTGGATGTTCTTGAGGATCACTACCAACACAACATCATGTGGATGTTCTTGTGGACCACTACCAACATAACATCATGTGGATGTTCTTGTGGACCACTACCAACACAACATCATGTGGCTGTTCTTGTGGACCACTACCAACACAACATCATGTGGATGTTCTTGAGGACCACTACCAACACAACATCATGTGGATGTTCTTGTGGACCACTACCAACACAACATCATGTGGATGTTCTTGAGGACCACTACAAACACAACATCATGTGAATGTTCTTGTGGACCACTACCAACACAGCAGCATGTGAATGTTCTTGAGGACCACTACCAACACAACATCATGTGGCTGTTCTTGTGGACCACTACCAACACAACATCATGTGGATGTTCTTGTGGACCTCTACCAACACAACATCATGTGGATATTCTTGTGGACCACGACCAACACAACATCATGTGGATGTTCTTGTGGATCACTACGAACACAACATCATGTGGATGTTCTTGTGGATCACTACCAACACAACATCATGTGGATGTTCTTGTGGACCACTACCAACACATCATGTGGATGTTCTTGTGGACCACTACCAACACAACATCATGTGGCTGTTCTTGTGGACCACTACCAACACAACATCATGTGGATGTTCTTGAGGACCACTACCAACACAACATCATGTGGATGTTCTTGTGGATCACTACCAACACAACATCATGTGGATGTTCTTGTGGACCACTACCAACACAACATCATGTAGATGTTCTTGTGGACCACTACCAACACAACATCATGTGGCTGTTCTTGTGGACCACTACCAACACAACATCATGTGGATGTTCTTGAGGACCACTACCAACACAACATCATGTGGATGTTCTTGAGGACCACTACCAACACAACATCATGTGGATGTTCTTGTGGACCACTATCAACACAACATCATGTGGATGTTCTTGTGGACCACTACCAACATAACATCATGTGGATGTTCTTGTGGACCACTACCAACACAGCATCATGTGGATGTTCTTGAGGACCACTACCAACACAACATCATGTGGATGTTCTTGTGGACCACTACCAACATAACATCATGTGGATGTTCTTGTGGACCACTACCAACACAGCATCATGTGGATGTTCTTGAGGACCACTACCAACACAGCATCATGTGGATGTTCTTGAGGACCACTACCAACACAGCATCATGTGGATGTTCTTGAGGACCACTACCAACACAGCATCATGTGGATGTTCTTGAGGACCACTATCAACACAACATCATGTGGATGTTCTTGAGGACCACTACCAACACAACATCATGTGGATGTTCTTGTGGACCACTACCAACACAACTGCGTTTATTGAAACGCAGTTGTGTAAATTGCATTTTCATAATAATAATAATAATAATAATAATAATAATAATAATAATAATAATAATAATAATAATAATAATAATAAGAAGAAGAAGAAGAAGAAGAAGAAGGAGAAGACAAAAAAGATGAAGAAGAAAAGACAGAAAATTAGTATTTATTAATATTAACATTAATTTTATGAATATTACAATTATTATTATTATTATTATTATTATTATTATTATTATTATTATTATTATTATTATTATTATTATTATTATTATTATTCCCGAAAAACGTACGACGGTGTTTAAAAAAACTGTGAACTCTGTTAAAAGCGCAACATATAGCAGATTTTTTTAATAATAATAATAGTATATTAGGCATTATAAAAGGCGCCCGCCCAGGTAACTTTCCAATTTACTAAGTAAATTAATGCATGTAATATATTATGCAAATGGGCTAGTTAATTAGAGCAAAAATTATCATTGAATAATGAGATTTATACGGTAGCTGATTATATAATATATATATATATATATATATATATATATATATATATATATATATATATATATATATATATATATATGTATATATATATATATATATATATATATATATATATATATATATATATATATATATATATATATATATATATATATATATATATATATATATATATATATATATATATATATATATATATATATATATATATATATATGTGTGTACTCACCTATTTGTACTCACCTATTTGTGGTTGCAGGGGTCGAGTCACAGCTCCTGGCCCCGCCTCTTCGCTGATTGCTACTAGGTCCTCTCTCTCCCTGCCCCATGAGCTCTATCATACCTCGCCTTAAAACTATGTATGGTTCCTGCCTCCACCACATCACTTTCTAGGCTATTCCACGGCCTGACTACTCTATGACTGAAGAAATACTTCCTAACATCCCTTTGATTCATCTGAGTCTTCAACTTCCAATTGTGACCTCTTGTGTCTGTGTCCCATCTCTGGAACATCCCGTCTTTGTCCACCTCGTCTATTCCGCGCAGTATTTTATATGTCGTTATCATGTCTCCCCTGACCCTCCTGGCCTTCAGTGTCGTCAGGCCGATTTCCCTCAACCTTTCTTCATAGGACAATCCCCGTAGCTCTGGGACTAGTCTTGTTGCAAACCTTTGCACTTTCTCTAATTTCTTGACGTGCTTGACTAGGTGTGGATTCCAAACTGGTGCTGCATATTCCAGTATGGGCCTGACGTAGATGGTGTACAGAGTCTTAAACGAATCCTTACTGAGGTATCGGAACGCTATCCGTAGGTTTGCCAGGCGCCCGTATGCTGCAGCAGTTATCTGATTGATGTGCGCCTCAGGAGATAAGCTCGGTGTTATACTCACCCCCAGATCTTTTTCCTTGAGTGAGGTTTGCAGTCTTTGGCCATCTAAACTATATTGTGTCTGCGGTCTTCTTTGCCCTTCCCCAATCTTCATGACTTTGCATTTGGCAGGGTTAAATTCAAGGAGCCAGTTGCTGGACCAGGCTTGTAGCCTGTGTGTGTGTGTGTGTGTGTGTGTGTGTGTGTGTGTGTGTGTGTGTGTGTGTGTGTGTGTGTGTGTGTGTACACCTGCTTGCCAAGGCAAATATTTAATTAGCCAATCACGTTGCAGCACTTCAATGTATATAAGCATGCACACATGGTCAAGAGGCATAGTTGTTGTTTAGACCGAACATCAGAATGGGGAAGAAAGGTGATCTAAGTGACTTTGACCGTGGAATGATTGTTGGTGACAGGCAGGGTAGTTTGAGTATCTCAGAAACTTCTGATCTCCTGGGATTTTCACAAATGGCAGTGTCTAAAATTTACAGACGTTGGTGCGAAAAACACAAAACATCCATTGAGCGGCAGTTCTTTGAGCTATAAAACGTTGTTAATGATAGAGGACAGAAGAAAATGGCCAGATTAATTCAAGCTGACAAGAAGGCAAGAGTAACTCAAATAACCATGCTTTACAACAGTGGTATGCAAAAGAGCATCTCTGAATGAATAACACGTCGAACCTTATAGTGGATGGGTTCAACAACAGCATACATTTCTCGGTTTAACTTTTGTCACCTAAAAACATAAAACTGAGGCTGCAGTGGGCATGGGCTCACCAAAAAAGGACAGTTGAAAATTAGAGAAAACGTCGCCTGGTTTGACGAATCGCGATTTCTGAGCAACATGCATATGGTAGCTACTTAGAGATGTGAATGATCAGGAGATTCTTGACATGAACGGGCAGCCGATAAATTTTCAGCATCAGCATGATGCTGTCAGGTCAACATTTGCCAGATTCTCTTAGTAAATTTTCCAGCATCTTGTTCAGTCCATGCCACGAAGAACTGAGAGTGATCTGGGGGCAAAGGTGAGCCCCCTGCTCAGTACTAGATGGGTGTAATCGAAGATACCAAATCTGGTAGTGAGTGGTGGTTACCCACAGCCTCCGACTTACCTATCACACGTGTGTAGGGGAAGGGGGAAGAAAGATGAAGGCGAGAGAATGAGAAACGTGGAATGATAGAGAAAGAAAAGTGAGTAAGAGAGAAAAAGGGGTAACGAGAGAAAAATACAGAGTATAGCAGAGAGGGAGAAAGAAAGAGAGAGAGTTCACATATACTAAAGACTAAAAATGTCTCTTTTTGGCACCTCATGGAAGCCTGACTTTGTTTCCATAATGCATAGAAATATCACACATCTTTCCCTGTTTAACAGTCTCTCTCTCTCTCTCTCTCTCTCTCTCTCTCTCTCCCTCTCTGAATCACTGCCGTGTGTGGTGTCGTAATTTATGGAAATATTACACCACACAAACACTCCAATTTGTCCAGGGAAATGACTCTTCTTTATCTTTGTCCCACAGTGAAGGTAATATTGTACCAGATAGTTGATGTTCTTGTGTTGTCCCACAGTGAAGGAAATATTGTTCCAGAGAGGCGGTTTTTTTCATGTTGTACAACAGTGACATATCAGTTTTTATTCTAGATTACATTCTGGTGTATATTCCAGTTCATATTCCAGTGCCTATTCCAGTTCATATTCCATTGTATACTCCAGTTCACATTCCAGTTCATATTCCAGTGTATAATCTAGTTCATATTTCAGTATGTATTCCATTTCACATTCTAATGTACATTTCAGATCATATTCCAGTGTATAATCTAGTTCACATTCCAGTATATATTCCAGTTCACATTCCAGTGTATATTCCAGTTCATATTCCAATTCACATTCCAGTCTTTTCCCATGTCATATGCAATTAAGGCTTTCCATCGCATGTTCCAGTTCCTATAACATTTCAAATTTTCGCTCATAGTCCAGAATGAAGACTCTTTTCTAACGTTGTGTAGTTTTAAAAATAGGTTAGATAAATACATGAGTGGGTGTGGGTGGGTGTGTGTGAGTTAGACCTGACTAGCTTGTGCTGCTGGGTATGGTGCAGTGCTCCATCCTTGAGTGGAGATGATCAGACTGGGTGGGTCATTGGGCTAATCCGGGGTGGGGGGGGGGACACATGGACCTGCTCCGCATGGGTCAGTAGGCCTGTTGCAGTGTTCCTTCTTTCTTATGTTCTTATGTTCATAATTGTTCTTGACGTGTTCTTTTCACTTTCGTTCTGTTTCGTTTAGTCATTGTTATTAGTGTTATTGATTTTTTTACTCTCCCTCTCAGTATTCTTGTCGTTGCTTTTTTATTGTTATTGTCGTTCTTCCCTATCGTTATTTTCTCACTCTTACTGTCGTTGATTTTTGTTGCTGTAGTTGTTTTTTCTCATTGTTTATTGTAGTTACTATCTCACTGTCATTTTTACGTTCTCATTCTTTTGTCGTTGCTTTTCTTATTGCCATTACCGTTGTTTGTCTCAGTATTATTTACTGTAGTTGTCTGTAGCTTAGTTTGCTGTTTTGCTTAATGATAATGAGCCACGGGGGCGGTGCCCCCATCCCCGGAATCCATGAGTAGGTAACCTCATGAACGAAACAAATACAACTCACATACACAGCGCCTGGGGAATGGGAGGTAATCAGGTTTAATCTGAGAAAGGGGGAATGGTAGCTCCTATTCAGTGGCTCAGGAGGCCTTCACCAGCCTCCAGAGTCGATCTACCAACTGTGTTGAGCGGCAGTTGCAGTACAGGTTGCAGGGTTAATGTGCAGTGTTAATATCAGTGCTGGAGCTCTGCATCAGGGAGGTGTGTGTGTGTGTGTATGTGTGTGTGTGTGTGTGTGTGTGTGTGTGTGTGTGTGTGTGTGTGTGTGTGTGTGTGTGTGTGTGTACTCACCTATTTGTACTCACCTATTTGTGGTTGCAGGGGTCGAGTCCTAGCTCCTGGCCCCGCCTCTTCACCGGTTGCTACTAGGCCCTCTCTCTCCCCGCTCCATGAGCTTTATCAAACCTCGTCTTAAAACTGTGTATGGTTCCTGCCTCCACTACGTCATTTTCTAGGCTATTCCACTGCCTTACAACTCTATGACTGAAGAAATACTTCCTACTATCTCTCTGACTCATTTGTGTCTTCAACTTCCAATTGTGGCCTCTTGTTTCTGTGTCCCCTCCCTGGAACATCCTGTCTTTGTCCACCTTGTCTATTCCACGCAGTATTTTATATGTCGTTATCATGTCTCCCCTGACCCTCCTGTCCTCCAGTGTCGTCAGGCCGATTTCCCTTAATCTTTCTTCATAGGACATTCCCCTTAGCTCTGGAACTAACCTTGTCGCAAACCTTTGTACTTTCTCTAGTTTCTTGACGTGCTTTATCAAGTGCGGGTTCCAAACAGGTGCTGCATACTCCAGTATGGGCCTGACATACACGGTGTACAGTGTCTTGAATGATTCCTTACTAAGGTATCGGAATGCTGTTCTCAGGTTTGCCAGGCGCCCATATGCTGCAGCAGTTATCTGATTGATGTGTGCTTCCGGAGACATGCTCGGTGTGTGTGTGTGTGTGTGTGTGTGTGTGTGTGTGTGTGTGTGTGTGTGTGTGTGTGTGTGTGTGTGTGTCTGTGTGTGTGTGTCTGTGTGTGTCTGTGTGTGTCTGTGTGTGTCTGTGTGTGCATGTATATGCTGAGTGTGTATTTGCGTTGTGTGTACTGCGTCTCGTATTTTCACGGTCTAATTACGTATATGTGCTGTGCTTGGCTGGTTTGTGCAAGGTCGTGTGTTAACTGGTATACAGGCATTCATGTATGCATGTTAGGTGAGTATATATATATATATATATATATATATATATATATATATATATATATATATATATATATATATATATATATATATATATATATATATATGCAAAACAACCACGGTGGGAGTAGAATAATAGCTCTAGGCCTTTCGTGTTGCAATCAACACATCATCAGGAGCTTGCAAAATTGCAGAAAAGAGGAGGGGTTCTAGCAAATAACTTTCCCAAAGGACTGCCTCTCTGAAAACGTTATTTGCTAGAACCCGTTCTCTTTTCTGCAATTTTTGCAAGCTCCTGATGATGTGTTGATTGCAGCACGAAAGGCCTAGAGCTATTATTCTACTCCCACCGTGGTTGTTTTGCATATATATATATATATATATATATATATATATATATATATATATATATATATATATATATATATATATAGAGAGAGAGAGAGAGAGAGAGAGAGAGAGAGAGTGACAATAAGGCAGGAGGAGGTGCATCTCCTTCTTAAATCGCTTGACCAAGAAAAGGCTGTGGGCCCAGACAAGTTGAGCCTAAGATTGTTGAGAAGATGTGCAGACCAGCTAGCAGCACCTCTAACTCGCATCTTTCAGCACTGCCTAGTACAGTGTAAATGGCCCTCTCTATGGAAAGAGGCAAATGTAGTCCCTGTTCACAAAAAGAAGAGCAGAGCAGAAATCAGCAACTACAGACCAGTGTCACTCCTGTCAATCACTGGCAAGATCCTGGAGACAATAATCTCAAGACAAATGACAGAGTTTTTTGACTACCACTCACTACTTTGTGATCGTCAATATGGCTTCAGGAAAGGTTACTCTGCTGCTGATCTGTTGTTAAACCTCTCCACTAAGTGGCTCCAGTCACTGGATGAATCCAAAGTCAGCTGTGTGGTAGCACTGGATATTGCTGGCGCTTTCGACCGGGTGTGGCATCAGGGCCTCTTAGCAAAACTTCAAGCACTGGGAATTGCAGGCTCTACGCTATGTCTCCTCAGTGATTACCTTCATGTGTAGTTCTCAATGGAACGGAATCAGCAAGACATCCTATTGGGGTAAGTGTTCCACAAGGAAGCGTGCTGGGTCCATTGTTATGGAATGTCTACTTCAACGACCTTCTTCATCTCATCCCAGAATCACATGCATATGCAGACGACTGTACACTGACATTCACTTATCCAAGAGAAGAAATGCCAGCTGCTCTAAGCTACATCAATCACCAGCTGAGAGCTATATCAGCTTGGGGAAATAGATGGCAAGTAACATTTGCACCTGAGAAAACGCAAATGATGATCGTCTCTAGGCACCATGATGGTAATGCTGGTGCAGTAGTAAGGATGAATGGGAGGGTGTTGGCACCTGGAGAAGAAGTTGATATCCTTGGGGTGAAATTTGACTCCAAACTAACCATGAAGAACCATGTTGTAAATCTTGCAAACAAGGCAGCCAGGAAGCTTACAGCACTTCGCCGTATCTCGCATCTGCTTGACAGTAGGGGTTGCAAGATCCTGTACGAGGCGCAAGTACGCTCACACCTTGAGTATGCTCCACTTTCTTGGTTTGCCTGCCCCCCTCCCTCTCATCTGCGACTGCTTGACAGAGTAGAGAACAGAGCAAGACGTCTCATCTCTCGCCTGGACCCATCCTGGATAGATCTGTCATTTCAGCAGAGCCTTCAACATAGGAGGGATGTGGGTGGCCTTACTGTTATGTACAAGGCCAATATTGTCAAAATACCACACTTGGATCCACTTAGAGGACAGCGTGAAACAAGCTTTTATGCCACAAGACGGGAAGAAAGCAGCAACTTCACTCTGGCTGTACCCTTCTCCAGAACATCACTCCATCAGAGATCATACATACCCCAGGATGACTCGAGTGTGGAACACATTCGTTCAGCATAATGATGTCAACGAGATAAAGTCAGTTGATCAAATGAAAATGCTGGCCCACAGATGGCTCCAACTTCATCCTGTTCCCTACTTGTATGTCTCTTAACAATAAAAATGCTTTCAAATGAGCTGATGTAGGTAACAGCTCTTAGCTTGCCAATAAAGTTAGGAATCTTTAACCTGTAAATAGCTTGTCAATAAAGCTAGGGATCCTTAACCTTGTCAAACCCTGTGTAAAAAAAAAAAAAAAAGAGAGAGAGAGAGAGAGAGAGAGAGAGAGAGAGAGAGAGAGAGAGAGAGAGAGAGAGAGAGAGAGAGAGAGAGAGAGAGAGAGAGAGAGATCTACTCAGATAGCCAGAAATTCAACCAACCGACTGTCAATATCAACATTCACATATATAAACCTGCGACTGACGTCTCTGGTGCATTGGTGCTCCTTGTATTTTACCAGGAACTCATGTCCCCCCTCATCCCTCACAATCCCCAACACGTTCCCCTCACCCCTCACAATCCTCAACACGTTCCCCTCAACCCACATAATCCCCAACACGTTCCCCTCCCTCTCACAATCCCCAATACGTTCCCGTCTCCCTCACAATCCCCAACACGTTTCCCTCCCCGCCTCTCTCACCCAGGATTCGGGTCCTCCCTCCCTACGCCCAACTCCAAAACTTCCCCCACACGTCCCTCTTCCTTCCTGGTTACTGCCGCCCACTCCTGCCAATCTTATTGACTGTTTCCCTGAGTTTTTATTGACTGTCTCTCTTAGTTCTTATTGACTGTCTCCCTGAATTTTTACTATCTCTCTTAATTCTTATTTACTGTATCCCTTAGTTCTTATTGACTTCTCCTTTAATTCTTATTTACTATCTCCCTTAATTTTTATTAACTGTCTCTCTAAGTTTTTATTGACTGTCTCCCTTAATCTCATTTACTGTCTCCCTTAGCTCTTATTGACAGTCTTCCATAGTTCTTACTGAGTCTTTCCCTCAGGGCAGCAGGAAAATGAGTCTTTAAGTTATCAGGTATTCTTAAAGGGCAATCTTTAAGACAGCCCTTCATTCTCCAAGGTCTTCCTTTATAACTTGATTATACCTCATCGAATCTGCTTCAAATTTTTATCGCTGATATACAACAACTCTAACTAGGGCAGAAGTTAGTGTAGCTGTCAACATGCAGGTGCCATCTGATCAGGACTCAGTGGTCTGTGTATAAACAGATTAACTCCGCGCAACAAATCGAGAAAGACTTTTGATCGGCTTCAAACTCTCATGACTGGCTTGTCATACTTAGAAGTAGGTTGTGGTTGCTAGTGGACTGTGTAGGTTATATCTTCTTCATTTAATTTTTGTAATGGTTTAATATTTTTTTTACTGTGAAGTTACATGAGTCTGCCATTCCCTGTACAGTTTTCTTTGATGGTTGATGCATCTTATGGTAAAACTGGAATAGTTGAATTCTGTGCAATAACTAGAGAATGACTTTCCTGGTCAACTTCAAACTTTTTAAATTTCTGTTTTTTTTTTCAAAAAAGAAAAAAACAGTTTTGCATTGCTTTGGGTTGTATAAATTTAATATTTACCAGTTTTAGCAAATAGTATATTGCTGTCCATGATGTAATTGGAGAACGCTTCTTCTAATCAGCTTCAAACCAATACATTCTTTTATACTATTTAGAGAAAGATTTGGAATAATTTTAGGCTTTTGTAGGTACCAATTTGCCAATTTTATCGAAGAACTGTACAAATCGAAATACGTACAGTGGTACCTCGAGTTACGAACAGCTCCTAACTCGAGCAATTATCTAAGTGTATTTTTGTAAGTTTTTTGTTTGTGCATTTTTGGGGATCTGAAATGGACTAATCTAATTTACATTATTCCGTATGGGAACGAATTCGTTCGGTATCGGCACTCGAACAGCCTCCTGGAACGAACTAAATCCGTAACTCGAGGTATGTGCTGGATTTCAGGAGATACTTTTATTAATAATAAATCCGAGTGGCTTCAAACTTTCAGTGCCGATGACTTAATAAAGCACTTTCTCAGTGCTTTCTCAGCACTTACTCAGCACTTTCTCAGTGTTTTCTCAGCACTTTCTCAGAGCTGCCGTTATTTGGGGGATACTGGCCTCGCAGTGATAACTTAAAAATACCTTTTCCGATTGTTTTTAAACCTCAAAGCTGGTGCATTGTATTTAGTGGAAGTTTAAAAATTGTGCAGAAACCAATTTGTCATTTTCAATAAGAAATTTGGATAGACAAAAGAGACGATTTAATGAGAATAAAGAAAAGAAATAACGGACTGAGAAAGAGATAGAGAGAGATACAAGTCAAAACAAACGAAGGAAACAGTAGCGCATATTCTTAATGATCAAGAAAAAGTACCAAAAAGGAAAACGAGACGAGATACAGGAAAGAATTTCTTGTGCAAGGACAAGAGGGGGAAAATTATCGAGACAGCAATAATATTTTTGTTTAAATATCCGCACAAAATAGGCACACCCAATTTACTGTTTCAACAATAGCACCTGCGTGAGCATTACTATTTGTATAAAGAAGAGCGTAGCGCTAAACCCGTAGGAGGTACAGTGGAACTACGTGACACAGAGAGCTCTTCAACAAAGGGAAATCTAAAATATCGTTTTAATGGTGGAATTAAACATAGACGACTGGAGCATAGTGCTGCCTATTTCACATAAGCAGCCACATATATCCAATTACGAATTACAAATATAATAGCCCTAAAATAGGCAATTACAAATAGGTAGTCACTAATGGATAATTACAAATCATACATAGGTCATTCCAACCAGATTAAAAAAAGGCAGTAATAGATGACCACTGAGGTAATGAAAACAATAAATAGGATAAAGGTAATTACAAAAAACATGTAACTGCACAGACAGAGATACGCACACATACATAGTACCACAATAATAGTGAAGGTAAACACGGAAAGCTAGTCTAAGTATTAGCAAAAAGCGCTGAAGCGACAGGGCTTAGGAGACTAGCTGTCGACGTGGTGGTGGTGGTGGTATTGGGTGTGGTAGTGGAGCAGTGGTGGTAGTGGTATGTAGGTAGTTATAATGGTGAATAATGTTTGTCAGGAAACAGGACAAGTGTTTCCTGCCGAGGGTCGTAGTCACATGGTGACCCACAACCGGAGCTTTTGGTCACCTGACTGAGGCGTTCCACTGGCTTGCCGGCCCACCCTTTAAACATCATGGTTATGATTATAATCATTAGTGGTTTTTTGTAGTGATTATATCTATATATATATATATATATATATATATATATATATATATATATATATAGATAGAGATATATATAGATATATATATATATATATGTCGTGCCGAATAGGCAGAACTTGCGATCTTGGCTTAAATAGCAACGCTCATCTTGCCATATAGGACAAGCGAAAATTTGTGTATGCAATAATTTCGCCAAAATCATTCTGAACCTAACGAAAAAAAATATATTTCACTGTATTTGTTTAGTATTAAATTACTGTAAACAAATCTAAAATATATTTAGTTGGGTTAGGCTAAAATAAATTGCTCTTGTTATAATAAGGTTAGGTAAGTTTTCTAAGATTCTTTTGGAGCAAAATTAAAAATTTTTACATTAACATTAATAAAAAAATATACGTATCTTTAAACGTACAAGAGAAAATTTTAGAAATGACTTAATTTTAAATGAGTTCTTACTAATTGACCAGTTTTACATATTCGGCACGATATATATATATATATATATATATATATATATATATATATATATATATATATATATATATATATATATATATGAGAGAGAGAGAGATTTTTTTCTTAAGACCATTCATTCGTCTCCCCTAACCTTACGTAAATAAAATATTAGATAATCTTTTGCTCACTAATTTACAGTAGCAGTGACTAAAGCTCCAAGGGAACGGGAATTTTATTAGTTACACATTTATGCGAGGAATGATTAATATGCAGGAATGATATTCCATGTAGAGTAAACATAATACATTTAACATTAATAAGCTGCCACAAATTATGTCAGGAATGTAAATTATACATGATAAGGATTAGGTATTAATATTTAATATGAAATTTTAAAGCAGTTGCCAACCATCACCATAACAGTTGTCACCAGGTTTTGATATTAGACATCTATGAAATTAAAAATGTAAGGGAACCATCATATATATATATATATATATATATATATATATATATATATATATATATATATATATATATATATATATATATATATATGCAAAACAACCACTCTGAAAGAATAGAGAAATTCCAAGCGCTTTCGTGACTACTCACATTATCAAGGAACTATGAAAGTGAAGCATCCAAGGAAGCTATATAAGGGGTCCGGCCAGCACCTCACTATCAGATCTCACAACGGTTAAACACGTGACACGCGGCGAGCCAACTTGGATAGGTCCTTTGCACAACTCACCCCCAAGCTATTCTACCCAAGAAAATTTAAATATTATTTGTCCAGTGTATTATTAAATTCTTCCCAAATTCTATTAATTATAAATGGATCTAATTTATATAAACCAAAGGAAATATTCATATTATTGTCAAAACTGCTTTTTATGAAACAAGATTCAATTATATTCCTGTCGACCATGGACTTTCTTGATACTACTTTCTTGAGAAAGTAGTATCAAGCAAGTCCATGGTCGACAGGAATATAATTGAATCTTGTTTCATAAAAAGCAGTTTTGACAATAATATGAATATTTCCTTTGGTTTATATAAATTAGATCCATTTATAATTAATAGAATTTGGGAAGAATTTAATAATACACTGGACAAATAATATTTAAATTTTCTTGGGTAGAATAGCTTGGGGGTGAGTTGTGCAAAGGACCTATCCAAGTTGGCTCGGCGCGCGTCACGTGTTTAACCGTTGTGGGATCTGATAGTGAGGTGCTGGCCGGACCCCTTATATAGCTTCCTTGGATGCTTCACTTTCATAGTTCCTTGATAATGTGAGTAGTCACGAAAGCGCTTGGAATTTCTCTATTCTTTCAGAGTGGTTGTTTTGCATATTTTGAAATCACCTGTTCACTGTGATCTTATTGCATATATATATG
>NC_091319.1:12778169-12860669 GCF_038502225.1 Cherax quadricarinatus | reverse complement strand
CGTCAAGAAACTAGAGAAAGTACAAAGGTTTGCAACAAGGTTAGTTCCAGAGCTAAGGGGAATGTCCTATGAAGAAAGATTAAGGGAAATCGGCCTGACGACACTGGAGGACAGGAGGGTCAGGGGAGACATGATAACGACTTATAAAATACTGCGTGGAATAGACAAGGTGGACAAGGACAGGATGTTCCAGGGAGGGGACACAGAAACAAGAGGCCACAATTGGAAGTTGAAGACACAAATGAGTCAGAGAGATAGTAGGAAGTATTTCTTCAGTCATAGAGTTGTAAGGCAGTGGAATAGCCTAGAAAATGACGTAGTGGAGGCAGGAACCATACACAGTTTTAAGACGAGGTTTGATAAAGCTCATGTAGCGGGGAGAGAGAGGGTCTAGTAGCAACCGGTGAAGAGGCGGGGCCAGGAGCTAGGACTCGACCCCTGCAACCACAAATAGGTGAGTACAAATAGGTGAGTACACACACACACACACACACACACACACCCGCGCGCGCGCTCTCTCTGGATATCTGTTGAAAAGGAAAGACAAAGGAAACAGGTGAGGCTGTGGAGTGGTACTGCTAATCAGAAATCAGCGGAGTTACGAGAGATCTGGAAGACAGCGAATGTAGTCCCCTGATTGAAGAAAGGAGACAAAGAGGAAGCATTAAACTACAGACCAATTTCAGCGTGCAAAGGTAATGGAGAAGATAATCAGGAGAGCGTAAAGCAAATGGAGAGAAGTTAGTTTCATTATCAATAACCAGCTCGGACTCGCAGATAGCAAATGTTGGCTTAGCAGTCTGTTAGAGTATTTTGAAAAAGTAATAAAAGTGAGACAGTAAAGAGAATGATGAGTGAATTTACATTTTCTTAGACTGCAAGAATGCATTTGCATCCCAAAAGAGACTAGGGCAAAATGTTGAGGTGCAGTTAAGATTAAGAGGCAACGTACTCTGGGCGTTTTAAAAAGTACGTTAGTGGAAGGAAACAAAGATTGTCGGAGAAGAGATGCCAGAATGGGGAAGAGCAACAAGACGGGTTCCGCAAAGTCGGTATTAGGACCGGTACTGTTTCTTGTTTATGTGAATGACATGCCAGATGGGACTGAGTCAGATGTTTCTCTGTTCGTCGATGATGTGAAAACTAATAAGGGGAAGGGTGTAGAAGAGAACGGCTACATATGGATCTGGACAAACTGCAAGATTGGTCAGATAAGTGCTTACTTGAACTGATGCCCAGCAAATTCAAATTAATGGAGATTGGGGAATATGCTAGAGGACCGGACAGTGGGTACAGACTCGGGAGACAGAAGCTGTATATCTCGCTCAGAGTGACAGGTCTAGGGGTGAGCATAGTGTCTAGTATATCGAAGGCAATGCTCGTCCGGCAAATCTAAGAGTGTCCTCCAGAATCTTAACAGTTCTGGGCCCTGTATAGAATATATATACGGCTCATCTTGGAGAGCGGAACAAACGCTTGAAGAAAACGTTTTAAGAAAATGGAGAAGTGGTGCAGGCAAACTCTATACATAGTTTTAGAAGCAGAACAGCACGATAAAATCAACGAGACTAGGAATGAATCTGGCAAGCATCAAGTTAACAGGCGGGCTCAAGAGCTAAGACTCGATTCCAGAATATATATATATATATATATATATATATATATATATATACGTATATATGTGTGTGTGTGTGTGTGTGTGTGTGTGTGTGTGTGTGTGTGTGTGTGTGTGTGTGTGTGTGTGTGTGTGTGTGTGTGTGTGTGTGTATGTATGTATATGTATATATATAATGTATTACAGCATTTAATTTAAAAGAATATTATTTAAAGGGGAGGAAAACTATTATTAAGCTCGGTCTGTGATTTGTACCAGGCTCAGGAAGCCATGAGTTATCTTTCCTCTTGAAGAGACAGGTTTCCTGGGCCATAATTATCATCAGCTCCGGATTTTTAGCAGTTCCGGAATGTCCAGACGAGGATACGCTAAAACTGCTTCAGAATCAGGCGGAGTGAAAATGAGCTCCTCCTTTTAAAAGTACCTTTATACATACATATATATATATATATATATATATATATATATATATATATATATATATATATATATATATATATATATATATATATATATGTACATGTGTGTGTGTGTGTGTGTGTGTGTGTGTGTGTGTGTGTGTGTGTGTGTGTGTGTGTGTGTGTGTGTGTGTGTGTGTGTGTGTGTGTGTGTGTGTGTGTGTGTGTGTGTACGTGTACTTGTGCGTGTGTGTGTAGGGGGGGGGAGGTCTACACCTTTTCAAGAGTAAGAGTTCATCTGTTGGCATAATTAACAAGTGTAAAGCTGCATCCATGAAGTTCACATCCAGTTACTTGTTTGACCCAACGATGCTTAATCTGGGAGGATCTGGCAGTGGATTGCCAGGTGATGGGGAACCGGACTAGCGTTGTGTGGATGGCTGCCAGTTTAACATTTTCCAGAGCCCTCTCAATACTGCCTAGCAGACATATACCTCGCAGAGAAATTAGGTCACACAAAAATGATCCGAAATGGATATAAGGAAGATTTTATCAATTTGATAATTATTTGGGTATAAAGCCTTGAAAGATCAATGTTGATGTATCCTGGCTGAGAGACGGAACAATTTTCTATAATATCATCATGGGTGAGATTAAATGACGTCTTCAAGGGTGAGATACTGAACACCTTTAAATGACGTCTTCAAGGGTGAGATGCTGAACACCTTTAAATGACGTCTTCAAGGGTGAGATACTGAACACCTTTAAATGACGTCTTCAAGGGTGAGATACTGAACACCTTTAAATGACGTCTTCAAGGGTGAGATACTGAACACCTTTAAATGACGTCTTCAAGGGTGAGATACTGAACACCTTTAAATGACGTCTTCAAGGGTGAGATGCTGAACACCTATCAATGACGTCTTCAAGGGTGAGATACTGAACACCTTTAAATGACGTCTTCAAGGGTGAGATACTGAACACCTTTAAATGACGTCTTCAAGGGTGAGATACTGAACACCTTTAAATGACGTCTTCAAGGGTGAGATACTGAACACCTTTAAATGACGTCTTCAAGGGTGAGATACTGAACACCTTTAAATGACGTCTTCAAGGGTGAGATACTGAACACCTTTAAATGACGTCTTCAAGGGTGAGATACTGAACACCTTTAAATGACGTCTTCAAGGGTGAGATACTGAACACCTTTAAATGACGTCTTCAAGGGTGAGATACTGAACACCTTTAAATGACGTCTTCAAGGGTGAGATACTGAACACATTTAAATGACGTCTTCAAGGGTGAGATACTGAACACCTTTAAATGACGTCTTCAAGGGTGAGATACTGAACACCTTTAAATGACGTCTTCAAGGGTGAGATACTGAACACCTTTAAATGACGTCTTCAAGGGTGAGATACTGAACACCTTTAAATGACGTCTTCAAGGGTGAGATACTGAACACCTTTAAATGACGTCTCTACTTCTTCCGTTAACTGCAGTTTAATGTCTCCGACGAACATTGCTTCACAGGCGAAACGTTCCGACAATAAAGACACAGAAACTGCACTTGTGTCTTGTTTATCAAATAAGATAATGTATATAAATATGTAACATATCCCTACTGTGTCTGATATCTGTGTTTCACTTTTCTATCTCTCTCTGATACTTTCCTCTTGTGATTCTGTCTCTTCTCTCTCTCTCTCTCTCTCTCTCTCTCTCTCTCTCTCTCTCTCTCTCTCTCTCTCTCTCTCTCTCTCTCTCTCTCTCGGACCCCAATGGAAAAAAAGTCAGTTTGTCTGACTTTAATGTGGGTTTTCCTAGGTAATTTCCTCATATGTTACATTGTATGTTAATTTGTGTAAATGTATTTATGTGTACCTGTAACTAAATAAACTTACTCTCTTTCTCTTTCTCTCTCTCCCTCATTCACTCCTACACAAGAATCTCGTTTCTGAGTCAGTTCGCGACTAATTTAAAAATGACAAAACTGTCTCTACGGGCACTTGGTCGTGTTGTCATTCCTGGAAGTTCACCTCCCACTACCTCCTCCAATATTTTCAACTGACGTCGTAGGTCAGATTGCTCCTGCTGTGCTGCTTCACTTCTATTGTCTGTTTCTCTCGCTTCTTTCTCTTCAATCAATTTTTTTATACGAATTAATCCCAGTCTGTTTGTTTTTTTTACTTCTATTCTCGAAGTTTAATTTTCGTTTCCAACTCCCTTTATGTTTTAGCTTAGATTTTATTTGCATTTTTACATCTGTGTTTTTTTTTTGTCACGTTTGAGGAATGTTGTAAAATCCTGTTTAATCTAGCATCCCATCTTGCTAATAACCTGTTCGTTTTATCCACCTTGTTCCAATGCGTCTCTTTCTACACGACCTTAGCAGAAATAAAGATTAAACGTAATGTTATTTTAAGTAACGTTCGAACTTTAGACGAGGAGTGTTGTTTCTGTTTCCTTGGTTTTGATAAGAAGAAGAAAAATAGCAGAGTTTTCACATCTCAAAGCTAAACGTATTTCCCAGCAACCTGCTCTTCAGTTGAGGCAGAAAGCTTGAAGCGTCACTCTGGCTCCATCTAAGTGGATTCTGAATATTAATTATTCCTGCTAGGATAAGATAAGTTAGGATAGCATCAACAGACTAACTGATCAAGGAATCGACCAAGAGGCCTGCCTGGTCTGTGACCAGGGGTTATTATTATTATTATTATTATTATTATTATTATTATTATTATTATTATTATTATTATTATTATTATTATTATTATTCTCATGGGAAGCGCTAAACCCGTAGGGATTATACAGCGCCTGTGGAGGGAAGGTATTCAGGCCCAATTTAGGGCACTGGAGCACAGATACAATTCCCTAGATCATGAGCTCCTCACCAGCATCAAGGAACCTCCCTTGAGGGAAATGTGGGGTAATAACCCCTGGTCAGTGACCAGGGGTTATTACCCCTGTAATAGACAGGCAGCCTCCTGCTTGCTTCAGACGGTCATACTCCAGGGCTTTAAATGATCACTTTAAAGCACTTACCAAATCTTGAATAAATTCCTTTTTACGAATAAATTTTATATGATTTATTTCAATTGGAATTCCACTGTGCTGAAGAGCTCTTGATCTAAGGGGTAGGATATACTTTTCCCCCTCCTCGGATCAATCGATATTACTCCATCTCTGCCTAGAAATGCAGAGGAGCTGTGTGACTGACGGGCTTAGCGACCCCTCGTGATTATATTAACGATCTGTATGAATAACTCTGGAAACATCTCTGGTTCGTCAATCCTGCCTCACATCTCTGGAAACATCCCTGGTTCATTAATCCTGCCTCACATCTCTGAACACACATCCCTGGTTCATTAATTCTGTCTCACATCTCTGGACACACATCCCTGGTTCATCAATCCTGCCTCACATCTCTGCACACATCCTTGGCTCTTCAACAGTGTACAGTTGTACACACCAGAGATTTTTTCTACACTCTTTAAGATGCAGAAATGATATCTTTTCTCAGCTCATCTTCAGGCCCAGCCTCACACAGGGTACACTACCATGATGCTACCCATAATAGTTGATTAAGATCCATCTAACCATCTGCTGCTAGGGTTTAGTGAGTAACAGACTGTGTAACCGTGAACCTTGAAAGCAAATAACATGCACTTAAAATAAGAATAGGGGAAAATATTGAGTTTTTGCCAAAGCGAGAGAGAAACCATACCACGGGTGGGGTTAGAACCCGCGATGAGAAAGGCACAAAACTCTTTGATTGTGGGTTCTAACCCCACACGTGGTATGGTTTGTTTGCAATCGTGTCATTACGATTTCGTGAGTAAAGCGAAAGAGATTTACCTAGGAATGTATTGTTTTGGATGGGTACAGGAATACTTACCCATGCATCTCGGATTGTTGTCACTAACGCAGTTTTTTTTTACAGAGTGAACATGATTTCCATTTTGTTCGTCTTCGTTAGAAATTATTTTAACACTTCTGTTTTTATTGCGACAAAACTGTTAATTTCTTCATATTAGGGAAAATCGTTTTCATTAGTTCTTCCTGCTTGTGGTGTTAATCGTTTTTTAATCATGGAAATACATATGTATGTATATATATATATATATATATATATATATATATATATATATATATATATATATATATATATATATATATATATATGCAAAACAACCATTCTGAAAGAATAGAGAAATTCCAAGCGCTTTCGTGACTACTCACATTATCAAGGAACTATGAAAGTAAAGCATCCAAGGAAGCTATATAAGGGGTCTGGCCAACACCTCACTATCAGATCCCACAACGGTTAAACACCTGACGCGCGCCGGCCCAACTGGACAGGTCCTTTGCACAACTCACCAACAAACTATTCTACCCAAGAAATTTTAAAAATTATTATTTGTCCAGTGTATTATTAAATTCTTCCCAAATTCTATTAATTATAAATGGATCTAATTTATATAAACCAAAGGAAATATTCATATTATTGTCAAAACTGCTTTTTATGAAACAAGATTCAATTATATTCCTGTCGACCATGGACTTGCTTGATACTACTTTCTCAACTTTTTGAAAATCAATTGGATGGTTAAAATCTCATTGCCTTTTCTAGATGTTTTAATTATTAAGGGTAATAATGAATTCAAATTTAAAATTTACAGAAAACCTACAAATAACTGTTCCTATGTCCACTATTATTCCTCGCATCAAGATAGAGTCAAACTGTTTTCTCATCAATGTTTTTGAGAGCTTTACGAATTTGTAGTCCAGAGTTCATAGATGAGGAAATATCCAAAATTTATGAAATAGGTAATGATTTAAAATACCCAAGAAATGTAATTGATAAATCTTTTTAAAGTTGCTAGAAATACTTTTTACAATCCAAAAAGGGACAACCAGCCTTATTCAACTAAAAATATGTTGGTTCTCCCTTACAATGAAAACTTGGTTGATATGCCTTCTCTTCTAAGACTTTTAATATTAAAGTTGTATTCAAAAATCTTGATACAGTAAAAAAACTTTTGATAAAGAATTCCCCCCAAAATACTGATGGATGTGTCTTTAAGATTCCTTGTAAAATTTGCGATAAAGTTTATTACTGTCAAACTGGTAAAAATCTCGAACTAAGATTAAAGCAACATAAATATAGCATTAGAACTGGACAAGATTCCAATGCTCTATTTATTCATGTAAGAGATTTTAACCATCCAATTGATTTTCAAAAAGTTGAGAAAGTAGTATCAAGCAAGTCCATGGTCGACAGGAATATAATTGAATCTTGTTTCATAAAAAGCAGTTTTGACAATAATATGAATATTTCCTTTGGTTTATATAAATTAGATCAATTTATAATTAATAGAATTTGGGAAGAATTTAATAATACACTGGACAAATAATAATTTTTAAAATTTCTTGGGTAGAATAGTTTGTTGGTGAGTTGTGCAAAGGACCTGTCCAGTTGGGCCGGCGCGCGTCAGGTGTTTAACCGTTGTGGGATCTGATAGTGAGGTGTTGGCCAGACCCCTTATATAGCTTCCTTGGATGCTTTACTTTCATAGTTCCTTGATAATGTGAGTAGTCACGAAAGCGCTTGGAATTTCTCTATTCTTTCAGAGTGGTTGTTTTGCATATTCTGAAATCACCTGTTTACTGTGATCTTATTGCATATATATATATATATATATATATATATATATATATATATATATATATATATATATATATATATATATATATATATATATATATATATATATATATATATATATATATATATGTCGTGCCGAATAGGCAGAACTTGCGATCTTGGCTTAAAAAGCAACGCTGATCTTGCTATATAGGACAAGTGAAAATTTGTGTATGCAATAATTTCGCCAAAATCATTCTGAATCTAACGAAAAAAAAATATTTCACTGTGTTTGTTTAATATTAAATTATTGTAAACAAATCTAAAATATATTTAGTTGGGTTAGGCTAAAATAAATTGTTCTTGTTATAATAAGGTTAGGTAAGTTTTCTAAGTTCCTTTTGGTGCAAAATTATAATTTTTTACATCAACATTAATGAAAAAAATATATCTTTAAACGTATAAGAGAAAATTTTAGAAAGGACTTAATTTTAAATGAGTTCTTGCTAATTGACCAGTTTTACATATTCGGCACGACATACATATCTATATATATATATATATATATATATATATATATATATATATATATATATATATATATATATATATATATATATATATATATATATATATCGTGCCGAATAGGCAGAACTTGCGATCTTGGCTTAAATAGCAACGCTCATCTTGCCATATAGGACAAGTGAAAATTTGTGTATGCAATAATTTCGCCAAAATCATTCTGAACCTAACGAAAAAAAATATATTTGATTGTGTTTGTTTAGTATTAAATTATTGTAAACAAATTAAAAGTATATTTGGTTGGGTTAGGCTAAAATAAATTGTTCTTTTTATAATAAGGTTTGGTAAGTTTTCTAAGATTCTTTTGGAGCAAAATTAAATTTTTTTACATTATCATTAATGAAAAAAATATATCTTTAAACGTATAAGAATTTTTTTTAGAAAGGACTTAATTTTAAATGAGTTCTTGCTAATTGACCAGTTTTACATATTCGGCACGACATATATATATATGTATATACAGTATATATATATATATATATATATATATATATATATATATATATATATATATATATATATATATATATATATATATATATATATATATATATATATATATATATATATATATATATATATATATATATATATATATATATATATATATATATATATATAATGTATATATTATATTACATAATATGGTACAGAAGATCCAAGAGATACACTATTGATATAAAGGTGGCACATACGGTACATGTTGTTACGTGTGTATCACCGATTACAAGGCGAAAATCTCATCCAGCTCCTCAGAGCTGGGGCGTGTGCCCAAAATACAGCAGGCATTACCCCTTTGAACAGCCGCACTGAGCCGCTGGAACAGAAAACTAGCTGCCCTGGGATCCCTAGTTACCCTGATGAGTCTTTTTCCCAGCTCCTTAAGGAATTTAGATGCACTCTTTCCCCATGAGCCAAGGGTCTCTGAGCCTATGGGAACAAACATATAATGATGGGCAAGTTCTCCATATTTTCTAGACTTTTGGGACTCCCTGAAGCTGGCAGCTGCCCCTCCTTCCTCCCTGGTGTATTGGAGATAGGTATCAGCCAAGGTAGATGCACATGTATAGTCCCACACCACCTGCTTCCCATCTGTCCAGGCTTGAAGGGTGATACCATCTGGACGCTTCTGGCTGCCATCAGATCTGCATAGTTGGGGTGGCTCCCTTACTGCTGGGCATCCAGCTGTTGTGAGGCTCCTCTTGATAATGTTATTAACCTCCTCATGTCTTGCAATCTTTCCCTCGGATTTACGGCACACAAGACCATGGTACCCGAATCGGTCTGCTGCTTCACTGCCACAAATACACCTGTGTTCGGCGAGAATAGGGGCGGCAAGTCGAAGGGCAACACCGATGCGGATGGTCTGTGGGTCGAGACGTGTGCCAAGGCTGGAGTTGGGAACAGCCAACAGAAAGTCCCCAGCATGAGGGGCTCTCACTGCCAGGAGGCGGGCTCTATCCTTCCCTGACACACTCTGAAGCATTGTTGAGGCAATATTTTCCACTATTGGACCATCCCAGTGCGATTGTTTGTAGTTGTTGGGGGAAGCAGGTCTGGCTCCAGAGCCCGTTAGATTATCCCAGATCATTGCTCCGTCAATGAATTTTTGGTCCTGGACTCCTATCTTGTCCCTAAGATGTTCAGGGAGAATCGCTGCTACAAGCTCTCTGGATGCAATACACGAGGACAGAAAAGCAGGTAACGCAATCTGTGATGACTTGCGGACACCAATGCCTCCCAGTCTGACTGGAAGTGTAGCTTGGTTCCACTGCCCGTCTTCTAGAGTAAGGTTAAGTACTTTCGTAAAAATCTGCCTCAGAATACTGTCATATTCGTGCAGTATAGGGTTATCATATGAAGGTGCACATCTTAGGAAATATGTCAACCTGGGCAGACTCAAGCACTTTGTGAGAAGGTACAAGGCATCGTGGATGTCCAGATTGCCTATTCGTTGTTCCATCCTCCTTAACTCTTCCAATTTCTTCCTGAGAATTGTGTCAATGGCATTGCTTCCCAGAGGTGCTCCTAGCAAGACACTATTTGTGGGGGCAATGACTGCTGCTCCTGGTAGTTTTGATCTCACTGCATTTATCACTTGTTGACTGACTGAGATGATTTCACATTTGGATGGATTCAGGATGAGACCCATTTCCTGTCCTCGTGTCATTACCTGTGTAAGGTCATGTAGGAGGGACTCTTTTGTACCTGCTAGTGTGCCATCATCTAGGAACCAGATGTTTAGCTCGCTGGTCAGTCTGACTGTGATTTCCCTAACTGCTATACAGAAGAGAAATGGTGCAAGAGGATCTCCTTGTTGGACACCCTCCGATGATGTAATTTCATGCTCTCCAAAGAGAAGCATTGATTCCTTGCTATACCCGGCTGAAACAAAAGGGAAGAGACCAGGGAAATGTTCTTGTACTGCTGCTAATACCACGTCTCTTTTCAGGAGATTGAACGCATTCTTGAAATCTAATTTTACCACTGCATTGTCCTCAGGCAGGTTGTTGACATACGCCCTTGTTGCATGAACCGCTGCTTCACTTCCTTGAGAGACCCCAAAGCCAAGCTGGTTTGGTTGAAGCATCATGGCTGCCTGTGCACGAATACTTCGGACAGCAGCTTTGGATACGAGGCGGCGTAAGGTGTTGCCTACTGCAATTGGCCGAATTCCTCCATCCTTCTTTTTAAGTGCACAAAGTGTTGCACCAAAAAAGAAAGGTCTAATTTCATCAGGGATCAGACCAGCCAAGGAATTGTTGACGAACCTTGTGATCTCTGAAAGCAGTGTCTCTGCAATTTCCCCAATAACTGGATTAACCATTTCCTTTAAATGCTGTGGCCTTATTCCAGTGTAACCCCCAGCAGAGCCAGATGGGAACGACATTATTGCTTTGTAAATGTCTGAGTCTTCCACTATCAATGGTTCCATAGTGGGGACAGAGGTGTTGGACCTGTTGGTGCCATTGGTTTCCCTGGCAGGGTGCTTTCCTCTAAGTGCTTCAGCCGTGTCAGCATCCCTGGGAGCAACTGTATCTTCACTGGTAATTCTGATTGCCCCCACTGTGTTGCCCTCTTCAATTTTCTTGCTCACCTGGACTCTGACTTTTTCACTGTCAGTAGAGTGAGTGGGGGTTCTGCCTCTCCCTTTTTTGTGTTGACGGGGAAGGCGAATGAGGTTATCAACTCTAGGAAAATCTCTTAAGGATTTAATTATCATTGAGGCTAGCCTCTTTCTCCTTCTTTCCGGCACAGCTAAGCAGACATTGCCAAAAAGTAGCAAGTTGTGCCATACCTTGATGGTTGGTGGAGCATTTAAGATAGTGGAACCATCGTTTACTTTTTTCAGGAGGTCTGTGAGTTTCCCAGCTGCGTGTGGACGGGCTGCTTTGGGAATATGTGTGAGTGTCCTGGTACCTGTTGCTTTAATTGCTTCCAATTAAAATATAAAATATAAAAAAAAAATTGCTTCCAAGAGATTGTCTGATGAGATGAAATCTGTTGGAGAGGGTTCAGGTGCCTGAGGTGGCTCTGGATCATCACTTTCCACAGGGGGACATCCTGAACCAGGGCAACTACCGTGTTTGCGGAGGAAACCATTCGAGTTGAGACAACGAAGCTGTAAGCATGACCGACACTTGCCTCTCCTAGTATTGCCAACCGTGCCATTTCCCTGGCTGCTTGCTTCCTCCTGGTTGGCATCCATCTGCTAGACTAGACAATAGGAGTGGAATATGACATGCTGGGTGGGTATGGTGCGTGGAAGGTAGTGAATTTGACCGTGGTGGCCTGGTGGAGTTTGAGGGGCTGGGAGGGGAAGGGGAAAACTTCCCCTGGGAATTAGGTGGGGAAGCCGCAGGTTGTTGAGTGGGGTAATCCCGGGAAGTACAATACACATGGACTTGCGCACTATATATTGTTCACACTGTCTTACAATACACAACTTTATTTGTTTCCCATGTACACTATGAACAATGTGGGTATGGGCACTGCTGAACCAATGTGCTCACTCACCATCTAGTTACACATCCAGTTACACATCCCGCCTCTTCCACCCACCCCCGTGACGTGGGGGTGGATGCACTGACTGGTCACTCCCTCGTTAACATTAATTTCACATTGTATATATATATATATATATATATATATATATATATATATATATATATATATATATATATATATATATATACATGTATATATATATATACATGTTGGAGTGTGAGCAAAGTAACATTTATGAAGGGATTCAGGGAAACCGGCAGGCCGGACTTGAGTCCTGGAGATGGGAAGTACAGTGCCTGCACTCTGAAGGAGGGGTGTTAATGTTGCAGTTTAAAAACTGTAGTGTAAAGCACCCTTCTGGCAAGACAGTGATGGAGTGAATGATGGTGAAAGTTTTTCTTTTTCGGGCCACCCTGCCTTGGTGGGAATCGGCCGGTGTGATAAAAAAAAAAAAAAAAAAAAAAAAAAATATATATATATATATATATATATATATATTTATATATATATATATATATATATATATATATATATAAATAATTAAAGTGTAATGAACACTTGTCGTTACTTAATAATAACCCACTTTAAGGCAAACTTAAGTGCTTAATTGATCTGTATATTTCGATCCTCTTCTGGGATCCTCTTCAGCAGACACACAAGTGGAAGGAGACCATGAATTTATAAGGAAGGTTGCACCTCTAACCGTGCGAGGGAGTGTGGAGCATCAGGTCAGGGCGTGGAAGGACAGGTCAAGGAGTCAGAAGACAGGTCCTGTCTTCTGACTCCTCGAGAAGCTTTCTACCCAATTTTTACTTAATAATGTACAACATTCTCAAAGTATATATATATTCCCCAGAGAGAAATTAGGTTAAATAAGAATACAAGTCCTGTATTGAAGCTCCTTACCCAAATTTGAAGCTTCTCTACAGGACCTGTCTTCTCAATCACTCCTTGACCTGTCCTCCAACACTCGATGAGAGGTGCGAGGTTCATGTTCTCCTTTTTGTATATCTGCTGAAGAGGATCCCAGAAGAGGGTCGAAATATACAGATCACTCAACCTCCTGAGTTTCTGTCTCCATGTGGAAGTATATCTTCCATTATCTTTGTGATCAATATTTTTCATGTGATTTTTTTTTATTTTTCACTTTTAATGAAATATATTTCAATTTTTCCCGTTTAATATCCTGTTAATACAAAGTCCTCGAGTTGTATCTCCTCTTGATATTAATTCCTCCTGTTGTATGTGTCTCCAGTTCATCTAACTTCCTCCCGTTGTATCTCCTGCTGTTATAAATTCCTCCCGTTGTATCTCCTGTTGACGTATCTCCTGATATGTATATTCCTCCCGTAGTATCTCCTGTTGATATAAATTTCTCCCGTTTTATCTTTTTTGGAGGTATATATTTCTCACGTTTCATCGCTTTGATGGTAAAAACTTCTGGTGTTTTCAGAGTGTCTTGGCGAGTCAGCTCCATCATGCGTGTCTGCCAGAGAAAAATTACATCCGTTTTCTGTTTTATAAGGATACAAATTCCTCCTGAATTAGTTCTCTCTCTTTTTTCCTCTCTCTGAGTCCTACATTCTTAATTTTTATTCCTTCTTTTAAGTTGTTATTCTCTTTGTGTCTTACTGTCTGTCTCTCTGTCACTTTGTATATCAAGTATTCTGTCTTGCCCATTGCCTGAATATCTGAGTAATCTGAATATCCTCCTTCCTCCTCTCTTTATTTTTTATCCACACTCAGCACAAGGACGTGCAGGTCTAGTGGTTACTGAGGTGAGATGTTTCTGGATCCTGGGTAATGAATGGCCGAATGCTGTGGTGAAGGCTGCTTTACGGAGTTTACTCCATTGTAGAGATCCGCAACACGCTAATTTCACGAGCCACATGGAATGTGCTGCACCCAGTGGGCCCTACAGAGCAACAAGTCCAGCAGGGTTTGACAGGATGTGGGCGTTTCGCCCTGATTCTTGAACAAGAGGATTTCCCGTAAATTTAGGATGAGGAACCACAAACACACACGCATACACCATTTTCATATTCACACACACACACACACACACACACACATACACATAGCATGTCCTTCGAGGAGAGGTTAAGGGAAATCGACCTGACGACACTAGAGGACAGGAGAGATAGGAGGGATATGATAACGACATATAAAATACTGAGAGGAATTGACAAGGTGGACAGAGACAGGATATTCCAGAGATGGGACATAGCAACAAGGGGTCACAGTTGGAAATTGAAGACTCAAATGAATCACAGGGATGTTAGGAAGTATTTCTTCAGCCACAGAGTTGTGAGGAAGCGGAGTAGTCTGGGAAGTGATTTAGTGGAGGCAGGATTCATACGTAGCTTTAAGAAGAGGTATGATAAAGCTTAGGGAGCAGGAAGAGTGATGTAGTAACGACCAGTAAGTTGTGAATCGACCCCTGCAACCACAACTAGGTGAGTATAGCTACCTGAGTGCAGTAGCTCCTGAGCCCCTCTCTGTGCGATTTATGTTGTGCTGATGAGTGTGGAGCACCAAAATAACCAAAATTATTAAAGGGGTGCACCAGTAAGCCAGCGGAAGGCTTCGGTCATAAAATCAAAAGCTCCAGCTGCGGGTCATCATGTGACTAAGACCCGCATCAGCAAACACTTATCCTGTTACCAGTCAAACCTCACATAACCTGACTGTTTGCCCACAGCGGTGTTTTTTTTTCCCCACAGTCACAGTTTTCATGGCTGGCGTTCTACTGGGGAAAGTTGTTTATTGGTACCAATTTAATGGTTATAAAAGATGCAGGTTATTTTAACTTTTTTTCTGGTAGCATTTGTTTTTTTTCTTGTATTTCTGTTAGTATGATTGGTTTTAACTTTTGAGAGAGAGTTTTACGTAGTGAATGTTACTGTGTATGAGTGTATGAACAGTTTTTATTGCTGCGAGAGCTGAATGATTCATTCCGAAGTCCTTTTTAAATTTTGTAAGTTCTTTTCCCCTTCATCTCCTCCTGCACTTCCTACTCCTTCTCCTAATCCTTCTCCTCCTAATCCTTCTCCTCCTAATCCTTCTCCTCCTAGTCCTTCTCCTTCTACACCTCCTAATCCTTCTCCTCCTGCTCCTCCTAATTCTTCTCCTCCTGCTCCTCCTAATCCTTCTTCTCTTGCTCCTCCTAATCCTTCTCCTCCTGCTCCTCCTAATTCTTCTCCTTCTGCTCCTCCTAATCCTTCTCCTGCTACTGCTCTTCCCTCTCCTCCTCCATTGCTTCTTGCACCTCCACTTGCTACTGTTCCTGATCCTGTTCTTCCATCTACACTTGCTACTGTTCCTGATCCTGTACTTCCACCTCCACTTGCTACTGTTCCTGATCCTGTTCTTCCACCTCCACTTGTTACTGTTCTGATCCTGTTCTTCCACCTCCACTTGTTACTGTTCTGATCCTGTTCTTCCACCTCCACTTGTTACTGTTCTGATCCTGTTCTTCCACCTCCACTTGTTACTGTTCTGATCCTGTTCTTCCATCTACACTTGCTACTGTTCTGATCCTGTCCTTCCACCTCCTCTGGCTTATGCTCTCCTTCCTACTACTACTAATAATAATAACACTTCTGTTACTATTACTACTACTGGTGCTGCTGCTGCTGCTGCTGCTGCTTCTGCTGCTGTTGTTGTTGTTGCTGTTGTTGCTGTTGCTGCTGCTGCTGCTGCTGCTCCTGCTACTGCTCATGCTACTGGTACTGCTGCTGCTCCTGCTACTGCTCATGCTACTGGTACTGCTGCTGCTCCTGCTACTGCTCATGCTACTGGTACTGCTGCTGCTCCTGCTGCTGCTCATGCTACTGGTACTGCTGCTGCTCCTCCTCTTCCTCCTAATAAGACTCTTGTAGAACGCGTGGAATGCGAGATGTCTCAGAAATTAATACTTTTCCATTTTCCGTTTACTGTAAACTCAAACACCGGAGGTTTTTACAGATGGGTAAGTTGCTAGTTTCAGTTTTCTGTAAGAGACGGCAGCTGCTTGTGTGTGTGTGTGTGTGTGTGTGTGTGTGTGTGTGTGTGTGTGTGTGTGTGTGTGTGTGTGTGTGTGTTTGTGTGTACACGCCGGTATGTACACACATGTACACACACACATGTGCTTACAGGGCCGGGACACAACTTGTGTCTCCACCTGTAAACTTAACATGATCGACATTCACTGTATTTTGACCTCACAAAACACACATTGTCGTGCCTTTTCATGAAACTGTATGCAGAATTTTCCTTTAATGTCTCCTCGTGTATTTTCCGTATTTCCTAAATCTGAATTCTGAGACTGCAAAAACACCTCCTAACATCCCAGTGACTCATCCAATACTCTAGCTAACATGTGTGCACCCTCATTCTTATTATTATTAATATAATCATAAGAAGCGCTAAACTCTTAGGAGTCATACAGCACATAGGTATGCAATATCTCACAAACTAGAGCCAATTTGAAAAAAAAAATAACTTACTGTCATTTTCGAATTCAGCAACCCAAAAATATCCTAAATATCTTCAAATATTTTGACCAGTGATATATAAATTAATACTATTAAAATTACTATTAAAATTGCTGAAGATCCTTCTTGGAATCACGGAACTGCTTTTGTAATCCCATCCATCTGTAAATGCGCTTTAGCATTGCAATATAATGCATCAAATGAACCTTTTGATGAGCTTCGATGTTCTGTATTTTATATCTTGTGTTGATATTATGTTTCACAAATTTAATACATGAGACACGATTCCACGTTATTTTTTATTTTGGTGTATAACCCGAGGCTGAGTGAAGTGTTCCGTACCACTGAGATGCTTCACACGTGCTTCAGACATCCCTGTCGTACCACTGAGATGCTTCACACGTGCTTCAGACATCCCTGTCGTATCACTGGGATGCTTCACACGTGCTTCAGACATCCCTGTCGTATCACTGGGATGCTTCACACGTGCTTCAGACATCCCTGTCGTACCACTGGGATGCTTCACACGTGCTTAAGACATCCCTGTCGTATCACTGAGATGCTTCACACGTGCTTAAGACATCCCTGTCGTACCACTGAGATGCTTCACACGTGCTTCAGACATCCCTGTCGTACCACTGAGATGCTTCACACGTGCTTCAGACATCCCTGTCGTACCACTGGGATGCTTCACACGTGCTTAAGACATCCCTGTCGTATCACTGAGATGCTTCACACGTGCTTAAGACATCCCTGTCGTATCACTGAGATGCTTCACACGTGCTTCAGACATCACTGTTGTACGACGTGATTAAGGCATTCCTTGTCGTATGACGTGCTTAAGATATCCCTATCGTACGACGTGCTTAAGACATTCCTTGCCGTACGACGTGCTTAAGACACCCCTGTCGTACCAGTAAGATGCTTCACACGTACTTAAAACATCCCTGTCGTAACAGCAAGATGTTTTACACGTACTTAAAACATCCCTGTCGCACCACTAAGATGCTTTACATGTGCTACATAAGTCACTACTATTTATACAAGGCCCGCAATCGGACCCCCATTTTGCTAATGAAATAGTTCTTCTGGCATTATTTTATTATATACATGAGAATGACATTCCATGTCCTGTCATGCATTCTTTAACCTTACCATTTATAGCAGAGAATTTGTGTACAAGTGTTCGTGGGCCGTAAATAATGACCCGCTGGTCACATATGGTTCACGGACTAGCTGCTGAACCAGGCTCATCAAAATGTTATTTTTAAATTCGTGTTTGTCACCTAAGAAATATACCTCTGCATGTTTATTAGCCAGAGTACAGGAAAAATGTGAGTTTATTGATCTTTACGCAGTCAGAGGGCGCTAAATCTCAGGCCTTAATAACACTCTGGAAGCAGATACGCTTTAATCTTTAGTCTTTAATGCACGAGCATGTGTGTGTGTGTGTGTGTGTGTGTGTGTGTGTGTGTGTGTGTGTGTGTGTGTGTGCGTGTGTGTGTGTGTGTGTGTGTGTGTGTGTGTGTGTTGTCCAAATATGTACAGTACTCACCTTATCTACGTTTGGTTGTGGTCGTTGAGTCTCAGCTCCTGACACGGCTTCTCAACTTGCCGCTTGCTAGATTCACTTCCTTTTAGCCTTGTTGGCCCTATCGTACCTTCTCTTAAAGCTCTGCTTGAAGCCTGCTTCCACACTTTTTCAGCGAGATTATTCCACTTGCAGACCACTCTGATACTAAACAAATACTTCCTCACTGGCGCATTTGTGTCTTTAACTTCCACCTGCATCCCAAAATACCCGTTTCCCTCCTCTCAAACAGTTTATATCTGTCTTCCCTATCAATTCCTCTGAGTATTTTGTACGCTGTTATCATGTCTTTCCTGGTTCTTCTCTTCCCCAGTGTTGTTAGATTCAACTCCGTTAGCCTGTCCTCGTAGCTCATGCATATTAGCGATGTAACTAGTCTGCATATCTTGGCACTTTTTCCAGTTTTTTAACGATTTTTTTTTCAGGTGTGGGTTCCAAGTTGGTGCTGCATACTCTAATATGGGTCTGACATATTATGTATAAAGAACCCCGGATGACTCTTGAGATTTCTTAAAGGCGTCGCTTGATGTGAACATCTTGCGACATGTTAGGCACTATGCTCACCCCTAGATCTTTCTCTTTGAGTGAGGTCTCCAGCCTCTGTACCCGAGTCTATATTTCGTGGCGGCTTCTCCAATATTCGTAACTTTGTGTATGCCGGGGGTGAATTGAGGCCACCATTTATCTAACCAGTCTTGCAGTGTGTCCAGATTCATTGAGTCTTTCCCTGTCCTCATCTATTTTTATTCTCATTAGTTTCACATCATCAGATGGGACTCAGTTCCATCAGCTATGTCATTCACATACACCAGAAATAGCCCAGGATCTAGTTCCAATCCTTGCGGAACCCCGCTTATTATTTATTACATTACGTTCCCTGTGTGTGTGTGTGTGTGTGTGTGTGTTTCGAACAGGAGAGATCGAAAAAAAACGAAAACGGTTTTCCATGGGCCAACTTGCCACCATAATACCATTGTTTACTCACGTGACCATCCTCAGTCAATCACGGACCGGGGGAGGTGAAGAGGGAAGAAGGGGGCAGGTGAAGGGGATGAAGGGAAAGGGGTATCGTGGAGGAGGGTAGAACCCCCTTCCTCAAATAGACGCAGCAAGGTGCCCGTGTTGACACACTTGAAAGGACGTCTCTTAGGGGGACCTGTGCCACTGAATTCTCAAACTCTGTAAACCTTTCCCCATGGAGACGCTTCAAAGGAATTTTTTTTACGCATATCACTGTTTTTAATATAGTTATTATAGCTTTTTGGTAATATTTTTAGGAATCCAAAGTTCTATCCTGAGTTACCACTCACGTATTTTGAAAATGTCTTCCAGAGCCGAGTTCTAACCAATTATACACTTAAGTATGTTTATACAGTTTAACTTCCTGGTGATGATCATACTGTAGTTCTCTCACGGCCAGTTTCACAGAGAAATAATAATAATAATAATAATAATAATAATAATAATAACAACAATAATAACAATTTGGTAGGGTGTGCAAAAGAAGAAAATTAAAAGTGAATACAGGAAAGAGTAAGGTTATGAGGATAACAAAAAGATTAGGTGATGAAAGATTGAATATCAGATTGGAGGGAGAGAGTATGGAGGAGGTGAATGTATTCAGATATTTGGGAGTGGACGTGTCAGCGGATGGGTCTATGAAGGATGAGTTGAATCATAGAATTGATGAGGGAAAAAGAGTGAGTGGTGCACTTAGGAGTCTGTGGAGACAAAGAACTTTGTCCTTGGAGGCAAAGAGGGGAATGTATGAGAGTATAGTTTTACCAACGCTCTTATATGGGTGTGAAGCATGGGTGATGAATGTTGCAGCGAGGAGAAGGCTGGAGGCAGTGGAGATGTCATGTCTGAGGGCAATGTGTGGTGTGAATATAATGCAGAGAATTCGTAGTTTGGAAGTTAGGAGGAGGTGCGGGATTACCAAAACTGTTGTCCAGAGGGCTGAGGAAGGGTTGTTGAGGTGGTTCGGACATGTAGAGAGAATGGAGCGAAACAGAATGACTTCAAGAGTGTATCAGTCTGTAGTGGAAGGAAGGCGGGGTAGGGGTCGGCCTAGGAAAGGTTGGAGGGAGGGGGTAAAGGAGGTTTTGTGTGCGAGGGGCTTGGACTTCCAGCAGGCGTGCGTGAGCGTGTTTGATAGGAGTGAATGGAGACGAATGGTTTTTAATACTTGACGTGCTGTTGGAGTGTGAGCAAAGTAACATTTATGAAGGGGTTCAGGGAAACCGGCAGGCCGGACTTGAGTCCTGGAGATGGGAAGTACAGTGCCTGCACTCTGAAGGAGGGGTGTTAATGTTGCAGTTTAAAAACTGTAGTGTAAAGCACCCTTCTGGCAAGACAGTGATGGAGTGAATGATGGTGAAAGTTTTTCTTTTTCGGGCCACCCTGCCTTGGTGGGAATCGGCCAGTGTGATAATAAAAAAAATAACAATAATAATAATAATAATAATAATAATAATAATAATAATAATATTATTATTATTATTATTATTATTATTATTATTATTATTATTATTATTATTATTATTGTTGTTGTTATCGTTGTTGTTGTTGTTGTTGTTGCCGTTGTTGTTATTGTTAACTGCTTTCAGTTTATTTCATAGGTCATTCTTATTTGTGGTAGAGCCATTTTAATAGCTTAAAATTTGATACATTACTCGAGATTCTTTTTCAGACTAATTAAAAAGCCTTTTAACAAGCCGTATTGTATATCTGGTATACTGAAACAAAGGGAGAGAAAGAGAGAGAGAGAGAGAGAGAGAGAGAGAGAGAGAGAGAGAGAGAGAGAGAGAGAGAGAGAGAGAGAGAGAGAGAGAGAGAGAGAGAGAGAGAGAGAGAGAGAGAGATGATGGTAGGTCGTGTTACAGTCTGCTCCACACACTTTATTATTACTTAACTAGGAAGGTTGATGAGGATAAAACTGTTCATCAATACCTTTCAGTACACCTACCATCACTACTCCAACACCTGCCAGAACACCTGCCGACACTACTCCAACACCTGATAGTACACCTGACAGCAGCGCTCCATCTGCCAATATTGAGGATTTTCTTCACCAGAGATTGATGTGGTTAATGTTCAGGGGACCAACTTGGCACCTGAACAAGTGCTGCGCCAAAGCACGAACGGCAGGGACATATTTGATAGAACTGTACAAGGGTGTGGTATTGGAAGTGGAAGAGGACATGGAAGAGAACGTGGAAGAGAAGGTAGATACCCACAGCCGACTCACCTTCCTCCAACACAATCCCAGAAAAACGCTCACCAGGTACATAATCATCAGGCTCACCAGCGGCAGTACCAGGGGGTATATTAGCTGCTGAATCAGCAGCGAAGCAGAAGTGTTGCAGCAAATAGGAGTCCACCTTCCTAGGCACCTAGGCAGTGCTCTTGCTGTCACCGAAGGGGATATACCACTGACAACTGCCTGCGAGATACCAGGTGCAATTACTGTCACAAGAGGGGACATCAAGAGGACCAGTGTCATAAGAAAAGGGAACTTGACAGACAGGATCACCAGTTCTTTAGAGATTTTTTCTCGGAACAAACCAGCAGAATCTCTGAATTGGTGAACACACACATTGCCCACCCAGCTACTCCTATTTCGGCCCAGCAGATGGTTTTGTACCTAATTCAAGAACACAGAGCTACATCCCAGCGGCTGCCCCGATGTGCTACCTGTCTCAAGGACTGGCACCTTACACACCCACCAACTGAACCTGAACACAATCATGAGGAGTCAGTCAGCATCCTATCAGCCAACACTAGAGAATTCATTACCAGCGTTGGAGAGCTCACGCACAGTTTCGTGAACACTCGATATCCCGACATGATTGCTGTCGTTGAAACATTTTTGGACGACAGGACTCCGGAAATGATTGCATGAATTGCTGGTTACATCTCAAGGATGAGAAGGGGCAGGCAAGGGCAAGGAGGAGGTGTTGCTGTGTGCTTCTTTAAAGGTGTACATGCCCAGCCCATTGATGTCACCATCCCTACTCACCTAGAAACGATGTTCTTCAAGATATGCATAAATACTAGTACCTCTGTACTAGAATGTGCAATATGCAGACTTCAGTGGCAATATGCAGACCTCATTAACTTCCTAAAGGAAAATTTGGACTCCCTTCTGCTTCAGCACAAATGTCAACATATTGTAATTGTTGGCGACCTCATCCAGCATCTTATACAGAGGTACTTTGATGATCTTGCAGTGTTTGACATGACAGACTTTGTTGATTTCCCCACTCACATTTCTGGCTCCTCAGTCGACCCAGTAGTGAGTGATCTGTGGGAGGGCATAATCACTTGTCAACCCCTCGGCTATGATGGATCATCCGACCACAAGGCTGTCTTTACGACACCGAAGATCCCAACAAAACGAGGTGAGGAATCTACACGTACATCCTGGCTGTGGGAAACAGAAGATTGGCCAGCCCTTTACTCTGAGCTCACCACCTCCGATTGGAATGCTCTTCTCCAAGGTGATGTTGACAACCAAGTGAATGACTTCACTGGACACTTAATTATTCTCCAGAAAGAACACATCCCTCACCGGCAGTATGTGACGAAGCTTACAGATCAGCCTTGGTTTGGTTTTCGTTGTAGAGAGGCTGCTTCTAATATGTACAAGGCTTGGAGAAGGTATAAAAGGCATCCTACTACCTATAACAGGAGCCTGTAGGCATATGGGTGAAGTCCAAAAGTGGGCCATCTCTAAATGGGAGGCTGACACAAAAAGAAAGCTGGCATTAGGTAGAGTGGGCTCCAAAACCTGGTGGTTCTCCTAGGTCAAGAACAGACAAGGTTATTCGCCTAATGAAATTATTCCACCTCTAAATCTACAGGATGGGACCACCTCTACTAGTAGTCAGGAGAAAGCTGACCTCTTGGCCGAACACTGCTGCAAGTTCCTGGCCCACTAAGGGACTTTACTTGGCTAGCTGCAAGTGGTGACTATAAGGAAGGAGGTGCATCTTCTTAAATCGCTGGACCAAGAAAAAGCTGTGGGCCCAGAAAAGTTTAGCCTAAGATTGCTGAGTAGATGTGCAGTCCAGTTAGCAGCACCTCTAACTCGAATCTGTCAGTACTGCCTAGCACAGTGTAAATGGTCTTCTCTGTGGAAAGAAGCAAATATAATCCCTGTTCACAAAAAGAACACCAGAGTGGAAATCAGCAAATACTGATCAGTGTCACTCCTGTCAGTGACTGGCAAGATCCTTGAGACATTAATCTCGCGGCAGATGACAGTTTCTCGACTACTACTCACTTCTTTGTGACCTTCAATATGGCTTCAGAAAAAGTTACTCTGCTGCTGAAATATCGTTAAACCTCTCCAGTAAGTGTTACCAGACATTGGATGACTCCAAAGTCAGCTGTGTAGTAGCACTGGACATTGCTGGTGCTTTCGACCGAGTTTGGCACCAGGGACGCTTGACAAAACTGCAAGCACTGGGAATTGCAGGAATTGTAATTCTCAGTGGGATAAGTGTTCCACAGGGATGTGTGCCTGGGACTTTGTTATGGAATGTGTACTTCAGTGACCTTCATCTCATCCCAGAATCCCATGCATATGCAGATGCCTGCACGCGAACGTTTACTTATCCAAGAGAGGAAATGCCAGCTGCTCTAAGTTACATCAGTCTCAAGCATATAGCTATAACAGCCTGGGGTAAAAGATGGCAGGTCATATTTGCTCCTGAGAAAATACAGATGATGGTCTCTAGGCACCATGATGGCAATGCTGGAGCAGTGGTAAGAACAAATGGGAGAGTGTTGGTACCTGGCGATGAAGCTGATATCCATGGGGTAAAATTTGACTCCAAACTGACCATGAAGAACTACGTTGTAAATCTTGCAAACAAGACAGCCAGAAAGCTTACAGCACTTCTACGTATCTCGCATCTGCTCGACAGAAGAGGCTGCAAGATTATGGACTAGGCACAAGTACGCTCATATCTTGAATATGCTCCATTTCCATGAATTACCTGCTACCTTTCCCCTTTCCCCTATCCTCTGCGACTTCTTGACAGAGAACAGAGCAAGACGCCTCATCTCTAGCCTGGACCCAGCCTGGATAAGTATGTCATTTCATAAGAGCCTTCAACACAGGAGGAATGTGGGTGGCGTTACTATTATGTACAGGGCCAATATTGTCAAAGTACCACACTTGGCTTTACCCCAAGGACAACGAGAAGTGAACTTCTACACAACAAGACGGGCAACAAGCAGCAACTTTACTTTGACTATATCTTTCTCCAGGACACCACTTCACATGAGATCATTTATTCCTAGGAAGACTCGAGTCTGGAACATGTTAATGCAACACAATTATATCAACGAAATAAAGTCGGTTGATCAAATGAAATTGCTGGCCCACAAATGGCTCCAACTTCATCCTGTTTCATATCTGTCTCATAATAAAAAGGCTTTCAAATGAGGTGATGTAGATAACAGCTCTTAGTTTGTAAATTAAGTTAGGGAGCTTAACCTAATCCTGTAAAACACTTTGTAAAGAGAGAGAGAGAGAGAGAGGGAGAGAGAGAGAGAGAGAGAGAGAGAGAGAGAGAGAGAGAGAGAGAGAGAGAGAGAGAGAGAGAGAGAGAGAGAGAGAGAGAGAGACAGAGAGAGACAGAGAGAGACAGAGAGAGACAGAGACAGTGAGAGAGGGAATCTGTAAGCAAGGGGAAGCCAGAAACAATATATTAAAGCGTCAAGCTCATCTTTCGCAACAAAAACGTATCACAATAATGACCTTTCAGAATTCCTTTGCAGGTATTGTTGTTGAAGTTGACATCATTATGGTTACTCCTGTAGAACGTGACATCAGAGCCATTGTTGCAGAACGTGACATCATCATAACCATTGCTGCAGAACGTGACATCATAGCCATTGTTGCAGAACGTGACATCATAGCCATTGTTGCAAAACGTGACATCATCATAGCTATTGTTACAGAACGTGACATCATCATAGCCATTGTTACAGAGCGTGACATCATTACAGCCATTTTTACAGAGGGTAACATCATTACAACCATTGTTACAGAGCATGACATCATTACAGCCATTGTTACAGAGCATGACATCATTACAGCCATTGTTACAGAAGGTGATATCATTATAGCCATTGTCACAGAACGTGACATTATTGCAAGGAATCCTTAACACTAACAGCCTTATCACCTCGGCCATGAGAGAACAGTTACACTCTCAACACTAATGACTCATTATACGACTCATAAATCGAGTGTTGAGAGAGATGTGGCTCAGGTAACGAGACGATAGCAATATTGTCTTATGTAGTTATATTAAAGTAATAATAATAATTATAATTAATAATAATAATAATAATAATAAAGTCAATAATAATAATAATAAAAATAATAATAATAATTATAAATAATAATAATAATAATAATAATAACAATAATAATAATAATAAAGTCAATAATAATAATAATAATAATAATAATAATAATAATAATAATAATAATAATAATAATAATAATAATAATAATAATAATAATAAAAGCTTTAGATTTAAGAGTATAAATATTGTTAAAATTTTTAATAGCATTTATGTTTCAACTTTTTGCAATATATTTAGCAGTAGTTGCATTAGCAGTTGCTTAGGCATGTAGGAATTCCCAGTGCATCTTCATGCAAATTACCTTAAAAGCTTCCTGACCATTTAAGATAGCTGAAGGTAGTGTTATATCATTAGTCATCACTTGGGATTACCGAATTTCGGAATGCATCTTCATTCCACTTATACTCTAAGCGATTGATTGGTTTTAATTGTGTGAGGCGTGATGTGAGTCGAACCTGCGTCTTGGACACAACTGTATCGATTCGGGCTTGTAAATGGTCCAAGTCGGACCGAAACGTCGTCATAAGTCTCTCCTACGTGCGGGTTATTTGTGTATTGTTCGAGTCACAGTATCATGCCTTTGTGTTCTTTAGAGTAGAGCGTTATTACGACTGGACAAAGCTCTACATAGAGCGAAACATAGTCTACAATAAAGTCTCTTCTATTTTCTACCAGTCTGCGGGGAAAAATTGGTAGATTCACAATGTATGACTGCCGGCTCGATCCTCCATATAAAATTCCTTTCTCTTGCCATGTGGTGAGATTTTCATTTCATTTAGCTGGACAGTGTGAGCAAGCGTAATGTAAATACATGAAGACATAGAAGTATGATGATTTATGGCACGTAATAAGCACATGGCTATGATGAATGTCAACCTCCACATGTACAGAATAAAATACATACAATGAATTAGCTGTAAATTTCGACCACTGAGGTCGTCCTCCTCAATATACTGCCGAAGAAGTCCACCGTTAAAGTGTCTTTTTATCTGCTCCATTATCAACATTTGGCTGTTCTCCCAAAGCATAAGATAAATGTAGTACAAATTAGACAGAAAATAGAAGGAGAAGAAACTCCAGGAACGAACATGCAAGAAATGGGAAGCACTGAGACAGCTTCAAAATTAGAAAGCGAAGGGACAAGCACAAACTACTCTACAGCCACGTAAGAAAAATGTCAGCGCGGGACCAAGTGATCGGTTTAAAAAAGCCCACTCGTGAGAAACGACAGAGAAGCCTGCCAGAAACTCAGTAAAAGATTACAGGAAGAAATGTTTTTGACTGAACAAGAACAAATACCAGAACTGTGAGACGAAGAACCACACAGATAAAAGAAAGATTAGCTTATTTCTTTACCCGTATTCACCCTCTTGAGCGAGGGTGAATACGGGTAAAGAAATAAGCTAATCTAGTGGAGCTGGATACGGAAAAAGAACAGATGAAGGAAGTGGGTAGGAGAAAAGGCCTCATGAAGGAGGTGGATAGGGAAAAAGCAATGAATTAAAATAGTGAAGTGGATACGGGAAAGCAACAAGCCAAGCTCCTGAAGGAGATTGATAAAGAAAAAGTAATAAACTAAATTCCTGATGGAGGTGGATACGTGAAAAGTAATAAACTAAGTTCCTGAAGGAATCGGACGCGGGAAAAGAAAGATTATCTCAGGAAGGAGCCGGACACAGGATGGGCAAAGCTCAACACTGGAGGTGGATTAATGTATGAAGCAGCCAGCGACACTGGAGACACACGCGATAAAAGACAATTGGAAAATAACCTTTAAATGGCCTCTGTTAAAAATGGAAAGAGGAGGAGGAGGAGGAGGAGGAGGGGCAAGCCAGAAATAATAAACTTCAAGCCAGAAACAAACACCAAGAACACGTTTGCTTTAAGGGAAAAAAACACGTCCCAAAACAAGTTTTCATTGGGACAAAATGCACACACACACACACACACACACACACACACACACACACACACACACACACACACACACACACACACACACACACACACAAGTAATGATACTCAGCAGTAAGGGAAATAACGTGCAGACTAACTAGCACGAGAAAAAGGTAAACATATTTTGACCATCGAGACGCATTTCGTCTCTCGTCTCCTGGTAATTTCCCTGGGGATGGACAGTGAGACTCACTGCAACACACACAGACGCTGTCATGCACAAAATACATATAAACATGCATTCTGTATATACATACATGCATGTATATATGTCGTGCAGAATAGGTAAAACTTGCGATTTTGGCTTAAATATCAACGCTCTTCTTGTCGAATAAGGCAAGCGAAAATTTGTGTATGCAATAATTTCGCAAAACTCATTCTGAACCTAACGAAAAAAATATGTTTCACTGTGTTTGTTTAGTATTAAATTATAAGAACATAAGAAGGAACACTGCAACAGGCCTACTGACCCATGCGGGGCAGGTCCATGTCTCCCCCCGGATTAGCCCAATGACCCACCCAGTCTGGTCACCTCCACTCAAGGATGGAGCACTACACCAGACCCAGCAGCACAAGCTAGTCAGGTCCAACTCACACCCACTCATGTATTTATCTAACCTATTTTTAAAACTACACAACGTTTTAGCCTGAATAACTGTACTCAGGAGTTTGTTCCACTCATCCACAACTCTATTACCAAACCAATGCTTTCCTATATCCTTCCTGAATCTGAATTTTTCCAACTTGAAACCATTGCTGCGAGTCCTGTCTTGGCTGGAAATTTTCAGCACGCTATTTACATCACTTTTATTTATTCCTGTTTTCCATTCTGGGTTCTTAGTCTATCCTCATAGGGAAGATTTCTGATACATGGGATCATCTTTGTCGTCCTCTGTACGTTTTCCAGAGCATTTATATCCATTCTGTAATACGGTGACAAAAACTAAGCAGCATAGTCTAAATGAGGCCTAACCAAGGATATATAGAGTTGAAGAACAACCTGAGGACTTCTATTATTGTTGAAGATTGAGACACTTATGCACCATATGGGAATCTTTATTTAGGAAACGTTTCGCCACACAGTGGCTTCATCAGTCCAATACAAAGCAGAGAGGTGCAAGAAGAGGAGATTGAGGTAATCAGTTCCTCAGCCTGGAGTCGATGTGTTCAGTCCATCAATCTTGTAGAATGTACAGCATAGAGCCGTAGACGTGGCTTATATACTGTAGTCAGGTGAGGCGAAGCAGGGGGAGGCGGGGTCATAGTGGTACCATCCACTAGTCGAAGTAGGTCTTCGTCCAAAGGTAGGACAAGTAGGAGAATTCTTTGGAAATAAATGGTATAAAATACCGACACAATGGCAATATAAACACAAATGCAGTATAATGTGATCCTTTATTGACTACGTTTCGCCCACACAGTGGGCTTTTTCAAGTCACAAACAGGACTTGAAAAAGCCCACTGTGTGGGCGAAACGTAGTCAATAAAGGATCACATTATACTGCATTTGTGTTTATATTGCCAGGAGAATTCTTTGTATGAAGATCCCATGATGATGCAGTGTCTGACAGTTGTGATGAATGGTTTTGAAAACCGACAAGTTGAAGATTGAGACACTTATGCACCATATGGGAATCTTTATTTAGGAAATAAATAACATCTTACACCTCTCTGCTTTGTATTGGACTGATGAAGCCACTGTGTGGCGAAACGTTTCCTAAGTAAAGATTCCCATATGGTGCATAAGTGTCTCAATCTTCAACTTGTCGGTTTTCAAAACCATTCATCACATTCTATTATTGTAAACGTATCTAAAATATATTTAGTTAGATTAGGCTAAATTAAATTGCGCTTGTTATAATAAGGTTAGGTAAGTTTTCAAAGATTCTTTTAGTGCAAAATTATAAATTTTTCCATTAACATTAATGAAAAAATATATCTTTAAACGTATAAGAGAAAATTTTTAGAAAGGACTTAATTTTAAATGAGTACTTGCTAATTGACCAGTTTTACGAATTAGGCACTGATGCAGTGGTCGGAGAAGTGGCAGATGCAGTTTAATATAGACAAATGCAAAGTTCTAAATGTTGGATAGGACAATAACCATGCCACATATAAACTAAATAATGTAGATCTTAATATTACGGATTGCGAAAAAGATTTAGGAGTTCTGGTTAGCAGTAATCTGAAACCAAGACAACAGTGCATAAGTGTTCGCAATAAAGCTAATAGAATCCTTGGCTTCATATCAAGAAGCATAAATAATAGGAGTCATCAGGTTGTTCTTCAACTCTATACATCCTTGGTTAGGCCTCATTTAGATTATGCTGCACAGTTTTGGTCACCGTATTACAGAATGGATATAAATTCTCTGGAAAATGTACAAAGGAGGATGACAAAGTTGATCCCATGTATCAGAAACCTTCCCTATGAGGATAGACTAAGGGCCCTGAAACTGCACTCTCTAGAAAGACGTAGAATTAGGGGGGATATGATTGAGGTGTATAAATGGAAGACAGGAATAAATAAAGGGGATGTAAATAAGAACATAAGAACATAAGAAAGGAGGAACACTGCAGCAGGCCTGTTGGCCCATACTAGGCAGGTCCTTTACAATTCATCCCACTAACAAACATTTGACCAACCCAATTTTCAATGCTACCCAAGAAATAAGCTCTGATGTGCAAGTCCCACTCAAATCCAACCCCTCCCACTCATGTACTTATCCAACCTAAATTTGAAACTACCCAAAGTCCTAGCCTCAATAACCCAACTAGGTAGACTGTTCCACTCATCAACTACCCTATTTCCAAACCAATACTTTCCTATGTCCTTTCTAAATCTAAACTTATCTAATTTAAATCCATTACTGCGGGTTCTCTCTTGGAGAGATATCCTCAAGACCTTGTTAATATCCCCTTTATTAATACCTATCTTCCACTTATACACTTCGATCAGGTCTCCCCTCATTCTTCGTCTAACAAGTGAATGTAACTTAAGAGTCTTCAATCTTTCTTCATAAGGAAGATTTCTAATGCTATGTATTAATTTAGTCATCCTACGCTGAATGTTTTCTAACGAATTTATGTCCATTCTGTAATATGGAGACCAGAATTGAGCTGCATAATCTAGGTGAGGCCTTACTAATGATGTATAAAGCTGCAGTATGACCTCTGGACTTCTGTTGCTTACACTTCTTGATATAAATCCCAGTAATCTATTTGCCTTATTACGTACGCTTAGGCATTGCTGTCTTGGTTTAAGGTTGCTGCTTACCATAACCCCCAAGTCCTTTTCGCAATCTGTATGGCTAAGTTCTACATTATTTAACTTATAAGTGCTAGGGTTATGGACACTTCCGAGCTTCAGAACCTTGCATTTATCTACATTGAACTGCATCTGCCACTTTTCTGACCAAGAGTAGAGTTTGTCTAAATCCTCCTGAAGTTCCCTAACATCTACGTTTGAATCAATTATCCTACCTATCTTCGTGTCATCGGCGAATTTGCTCATATCACTAGTAATTCCTTCATCAAGATCATTGATATATATTATAAACAACAACGGGCCCAAGACTGATCCCTGTGGAACGCCACTTGTTACTGATCCCCACTCGGATTTAACCCCATTTATGGACACTCTCTGCTTCCTGTCTGTGAGCCATGATTCGATCCACGAGAGCACTCTTCCCCCAATGCCATGAGCTGCTACTTTCTTCAACAGTCTTTGGTGCGGAACTCTATCAAATGCCTTACTAAAATCTAAGTAAATAATATCAAATTCTTTATCGTGGTCAACAGCCTCAAAAGCTTTACTGAAAAAAGTTAATAAATTAGTTAGACAAGACCGGCCTCTTGTGAATCCATGCTGAGTATCATTAATCAAGCTATGCTTATCGAGATGGCTTCTTATAATTTGAGCTATAATTGACTCTAGTAATTTGCCTACAATTGAGGTCAGGCTTATTGGGCGGTAATTTGACGGTAACGACTTGTCCCCTGTTTTAAAAATAGGAATTACATTAGCCATCTTCCACATATCAGACACTACACCTGTTTGAAGAGATAAATTAAAAATATTAGTTAATGGTTCACAGACTTCCATTTTGCATTCCTTTAGAACCCTTGAAAAAACCTCATCAGGACCCGGTGACTTATTTTGCTTCAGTCGGTCTATCTGCTTCACAACCATTTCACTAGTGACTATGATGTTACATAATTTATCTTCTTCTGGCCCACTATAAAAATTAATTACCGGAACACTACTAGTGTCTTCCTGTGTAAAAACCGAGAGAAAATAATTATTTAAAATCGAGCACATTTCATTCTCTTTGTCAGTAAGATGCCCATAGTTATTTTTAAGGGGACCTATCTTATCTCTGACTTTTGTTCTATATACCTGGAAAAAACTTTTTGGGTTAGTTTTAGAATCCCTAGCAACTTTAATTTCATAGTCCCTTTTAGCTTTTCTTATCCCCTTTTTAATGTCCCTCTTAGTGTCAATATACTGATTCATAAGATGACCCTCGCCTCTTTTGATACGCCTATAAATTCCTTTCTTATGCCCTAGTAGATATTTCAGCCTATTATTCATCCATTTTGGGTCATTTCTATTTGATCTAATTTCTTTATAAGGGATAAATGTTCTTTGAGCAGCATGTATTGTGTTCAGAAAGCTGTCATATTGATAGCTCTCTTCGTTACCCCAGTCAACAGATGATAAGTGTTCTCTAAGCCCATCGTAATCTGCTAAGCGAAAATCTGGGACTGTTACTGAGTTATCCCTACTATCATACTTCCATTCAATTCTAAATGTAATTGATTTGTGGTCGCTAGCACCCAGTTCTTCTGAAACTTCTAAATTATTAACAAGGGATTCATTGTTTGCCAGAACTAAGTCAAGCAGGTTATTACCCCTTGTAGGTTCTGTCACAAACTGCTTCAGAAAACAATCCTGAACTACTTCTAAGAAGTCGTATGATTCTAAATTCCCAGTCAAGAAATTCCAATCAATATGACTAAAGTTAAAGTCTCCTAGAATTACTACATTATCGTGCCTTGTGGCCCTAACAATTTCCTCCCATAGTAGTCTTCCCTGGTCCCTATCTAAATTTGGGGGACGGTATATCACACCTAAAGTTAATTTTTCATGCCCCTCTGAAAATTCTATCCAAACAGACTCTGTATGTGTTACTTCAGACTTAATACCCGTTTTAATGCAACAGTTCAAGCGATCTCGGACATACAATGCCACCCCACTCCCCTTCCCGATACTTCTATCTACTTGGAACAATTTGAAACCCTGAATGTGACATTCTGCAGGCATGTCCCGACTTTTTGAATTAAACCACGTCTCAGTAATGGCAAATACATCTATGTTACCTGCACTAGCAACTAGTCTCAACTCGTCCATCTTATTCCTAGCACTGCGACTATTTGTGTAATATATACTTAAGGACCCTCCTTTCTCTTTATCATTCCTGCTCCTTTCTGTTATTCCACTAAACCTATTACTGTCCTTGTCAATTAGTGCCACTGACCTTCCGATATCCACCTCATTTTGCCTATTACTAGTTCTCCTAGTACTCATATTACTACCCTGAGACTTCACAGTTTTCCCGCAGAAACCCATACCACTAACTATTCCTAGTTTAAAGACCTAACAGCTCCCTCCACTGCGTTGGCCAGTACTCCCACCCCACACCTAGACAAGTGAACCCCATCCCTGGCATACATGTCATTTCTGCCATAGAAGAGGTCCCAGTTGTCAATGAATGTTACCGCATTTTCCTTACAGTATTTGTCCAGCCAGCAATTGACACCAATTGCTCTGGACAACCATTCATTTCCAACTCCTCTCCTTGGCAAAATGCCACATATGACAGGTTTCCCACCCTTCTTCCTAATTATCTCTATTGCTGACCTATACCTGCTAATCAGGTCCTCACTCCTACGTCTGCCAACATCGTTGCCTCCAGCACTGAGACAGATAATAGGATTGCTCCCATTACCTCTCATGATGTCATCCAGACGGCTAACAATATCCTTCATCCCAGCCCCAGGAAAACACACTCTCTGCCTCCTACTCCTATCCTTCAAACAGAATGCCCTATCCATGTACCTAATCTGACTATCCCCAACAACAACAATGTTTTTACCTTCCTTGGCGTCGTCCGTAGTGATGCTCCGAGTAGTCGACTCAAATTCGCCAGGTAGCATTACACCACTTGTAGAATTCGTCATGACGTTCTCGATGGTCTTCGTTGGGGTTTCTAGGGATGTCTCACTCACGTCTGCCAATGCTTCCTTGGTGCTCGTTGTGGCATTCCCAGTAGAACACTCACATTCGTCAGGTAGCACCGAGAATGAGTTGGAAGTTTCCACGGCAGTCTTCTGGTTTCTCGTTGTTTCTGCCTCTCCAACCGTTTTCTTAATCTTCAGCTTGGTTCCATGTTGCCCGACCACTGACCAAGCTCCCCTCTTAACCTGGGGACTCACAACAGGAGGATTACTACGAATCCTCTTGTTCTCTTCCGTTAATCGCCGTATCTCCAGTTTAGCAACTCTGAGTTCTTCTCTCAGCTGCTGGTAAAGCTGCTCAAGAGAGGGCATCCTGGTTCAGATTCACAGAGAGCACACAAACAGGTCTTCACAGAGCTAAGTACACGTCACCGTGCTGAAAATATCTAGCCTAGACAGGACTCGCAGCAATGGTTTTAAGTTGGAAAAATTCAGATTCAGGAAGGATATAGGAAAGTACTGGTTTGGTAATAGAGTTGTGGATGAGTGGAACAAACTCCCAAGTACCGTTATAGAGGCTAGAACGTTGTGTAGCTTTAAAAATAGGTTGGATAAATACATGAGTAGATGTGGGTGGGTGTGAGTTAGACCTGATAGCTTGTGCTACCAGGTCGGTTGCCGTGTTCCTCCCTTAAGTCAATGTGACCTGACCTGACTAGGTTGGGTGCATTGGCTTAAGCCGGTAGGAGACTTGGACCTGCCTCGCATGGGCCAGTAGGCCTTCTGCAGTGTTCCTTCGTTCTTATGTTCTATATATATATATACATATATATATATATATATATACATATATATATATACATATATATATATATACATATATATATATATATAAATATATATATATAGATATATATATATATATAAATATATATATATATATATATATATATATATACATATATATATATATACACATATATATATATACATATATATATATATACACATATATATATATACATATAAATATATACATATATATATATATATATATATACACATATATATATATACATATAAATATATACATATATATATATATATATATATATACACATATATATATACATATAAATATATACATATATATATATATATATATATACACATATATATACATATATATATATATATATATATATACATATATATATATACATATATATATATATATATATACGAGTATACTATATAATGTTTAATGCTTGTTCCTTTTTTATAGCCTGTTGTACGTTGCTTTGATAACTTATGCATAAAAATAATGAAATGAAGAAATGAATTCCATTCAGTAATACTTTTGGGTACAATATATTTGATACACACACGTCCGGTACACACACACACGTTTGGTACACACACACGTCAGGTACACGCACACGTCTGGTACACACACACACGTCTTGTTCACACACACGTCTGGTACATAGACAAGCCCGGTACACCCGAGTATCACACACACACACACACACACACACACACACACACACACACACACACACACACACACACACACACACACACACACACACATTTAAAGAAATATTTACGGGGGAAACAGGTAGGACTCCAGGAAATCAGAACAGGGAGATACAACAACAAGTGCTGGATGAGGTACACATAACCGAGGAAGAGGTGAAGAAGCTGCCATGTGAACTTAATACCTTAAAGGCGGTGGGACCAGACAACATCTCTTCGTGGGTCTTTAGAGAGGGAGCAGAGATACTGTGTGTGCCACTAACAAAGATCTTCAACACATCCATTGAAACTGGGCAACTCCCTGAGGTATGGAAGATGGCAAATGTAGTCCCAATTTTTTAAAACGGAGACAGACACGAGCCATTAAACTACAGACCTGTGTCACTAACGTTTATAGTATGCAGTCATGGAGAAGATCATCAGGAGGAGAGTGGCGGAGCACCTGGAAAGAAACAAATATAATCGACAACCAGCACGGTTTCAGGGAAGGAAAATCCTGTTCACAAAGCTACTGGAGTTTTATGACAAGGAGACTAAAGTAAGACAAGAGGGAGAGGGGTGGGTAGACTGCATTTTCTTGGACCGGAAGAAGACCTTCGACACAGTTCCTCACAAGAGGTTACTGCAAAAGCTAGAGGATGATTCACACATAACAGGAAAGGCACTGCAGTGGATCAGAGCATACCTGACAGGGAGGCAACGACGAGTCATGGTACGTGAATAGGTGTCAGAGTGGGCGCCTGTGACAAGCGGGGTTCCACAGGGGTCAGTCCTAGGACCTGTGCTGAATTTTGGTATATGTGAATGACGTAACGGAAGGGACAGACTCAGAAGTGTCCTTGTTTGCAGATGATGTGAAGTTAATGAGGAGAATCAAATCAGTCGAGGATCAGGCAGGACCACAAAGAGACCTGGACAGGCTACAAGCCTGGTCCAGCAACTGGCTCCTTGAATTTAATCATGCCAAATGCAAAGTCATGAAGATCGGGGAAGGGCAAAGAAGACCGCAGACACATTATAGTCTAGGTGGCCAAAGACTGCAAACCTCACTCAAGGAAAAATATCTTGGGGTGAATATAATACGGAGCACATCTCCTGAGGCACACATCAACCAGATAACTGCTGCAGCATATAGGCGTCTGGCAAACCTAAGGATAGCTTTCAGATACTTCAGTAAGGAATCGTTCAAGACTCTGTACACCATTTACGTCAGGCCCATACTGTAGTATGCAGCACCAGCTTGGAATCCACTCCTGGTCAAGCACGTCAAGAAATTAGAGAAAGAGCAAAGGTTTGCAACAAGACTAGTCCCAGAGCTAAGGGGATTGTCCTACGAAGGAAGTTGACAGTGATAAGGAATATGATATTGTTTATTTGGATTTTAGTAAAGCCTTCGATAGAGTACCTCACAAGAGACTCTTAAAAAAAGTGGCAGCTCATGGTATAGGAGGTAAAGTTCTAGCATGGATTGAGGCATGGTTTACCAATAGAAAGCAGAGAGTTACCATTAATGGAGTGAAATCTGAATGGGGATTAGTCACTAGTGGCGTTCCACAAGGATCAGTTTTAGGCCCTCTCTTGTTCATAATTTACATTAATGACCTTGATGAAGGGATTACGAGTGACATGAGTAAACTTGCTGATGATACAAAGTTAGGCCGTATAATTCACTCTGAGGAGGATATCAATGAACTCCAGGACGATTTGGACAAATTAATGTCTTGGTCTGAAAAATGGCAGATGAAGTTCAATGTGGATAAGTGTAAGGTACTTGCCCTTGGTAATGAAAATAACCCTCGAAGCTATAATCTAGGTGAAGTAGAGCTTGATCATACAGAATGTGAAGAAGACTTGGGAGTCATGGTAAGCAGAAATCTAAAGCCAAGACAGCAGTGCCTTAGTGTGTGCAACAAGGCCAACAGATTACTTGGATTTATCTCAAGAAGTATAAGTAACAGAAGTCCAAAAGTTATTTTACAGCTCTATACATCACTAGTGAGGTCTCATTTAGATTATGCTGCTCAGTTTTGGTCCCCTTACTACAGGATGGACATAGACTCATTAGAGAACATACAGAGAAGAATGACTAAAATGATTTACTGTGTAAGGAACCTCCCGTATGAAGATAGACTCAAAGCCTTAAATCTCCACTCTCTGGAGAGGCGTAGAATGAGGGGAGATATCATTGAAGTGTATAAGTGGATGACAGGCATAAACAAGGGAGATATTAATAAAGTACTGAGGGTGTCGAACCAGGTAAGAACCAGGAATAATGGATTTAAGTTGGATAAATTTAGATTTAGAAAGGACATAGGTAAGTACTGGTTTTCTAACAGAGTTGTAGATGCGTGGAACAGTCTTCCCAGTGGGGTGATAGAGGCTAGGACCTTGGGTAGCTTTAAGAAGAGACTGGACAAATATAAGAGTGGGAGGGGCTGGGTTTGATTGGTGTCATTGGGTACGGGAGTTATTTCTAGGGAAGCTTTAGGTAGTAGTCGTTTTGATAAGGACCTGTTGAACATTAAAATGGTATATAAGGACCTGCCTCGCATGGGCCAGTAGGCCTTCTGCAGTGTTCCTTCATTCTTATGTTCTTATGTTCTTATGAAATTGGCCTGACGACACTGCAGGACAGGAGGGTCAGGGGAGACATGATAACGACATACAAAATACTGCTCGGAATAGACAAGGCGGACAAAGACAGGATGTTCCAAAGATGGGACACAGAAACAAGGGGTCACAATTGGAAGTTGAAGACTCAGATGAGTCAAAGGGATGTTAGGAAGTATTTCTTTAGTCATAGAGTTGTCAGGCAGTGGAATAGCCTAGAAAGTGAAGTAGTGGAGGCGGGAACCATACATAGTTTTAAGATGAGGTTTGATAAAGCTCATGGAGCAGGGAGAGATAGGACCTAGTTGCAATCAGTGAAGAGGCAGGGCCAGGAGCTATGAACCGACCCCAGCAACCACAAATAGGTGAGTACAAATAGGTTAGTACACACACACACACACACACACACACACACACACACATACACACACACACGTCTGATCTAAACACAAGTCACAAATTTCCGATTGGCCAACTCACCTTCATACAGGATCATTTCCCGCTTTAAATTAAGATAACGAGAGCCTCTACATTCAAGAATTCTTGCTCAAATACACCACAACAAATTACTCTTGATCCAAGGAATTAGAGCTACCCCCCCGCCCCCTCCCCGTACACCAAACCTCATAAACACCCATTTTCCATCCTTTTCCCTCGAGGGAGCCCCATACGGATTTAGCGCTTTCTATGAGCAATATTAACTTAATGAAATATTGAGATTCTTTCAGGTTTAAAAAAAAAAATGTATATATATATATATATATATATATATATATATATATATATATATATATATATATATATATATATATATATATATATATATATATATATATTTAAGTAATGGAATTAAATGAGTTAATGGTAGTGTCATTTCGCTGCGTGGAAAAAGAGATACAATAATTATTAACGGTATTTAAAAGTCAAAAAAGCGCTGATAAACGTGGAATAAAAAATACCTGTGACAGATGTCATGAAGCTGAACCATACTTAAATATTACTTGACAGGTGCAGTCGAGGCGGTGATGGATGGGTGTCAGTCTTGATACTCTCTCTTGTGTGTTGTCAGGTTATTGTTGGTATTATCTTTCTTGTATGTTGTCAGGTTATTGTTGGTATTCTCTCTTGTGTGTTGTCAGGTTATTGTTGGTACTCTTTCTTGTGTGTTGTGCTGTCAGGTTATTGTTGGTACTCTTTCTTGTGTGTTGTGTTGTCAGGTTAATGTTGGTACTCTCTTTGTTGTGTTGTCAGGTTATTGTTGGTACTCTCTTTGTTGTGTTATCAGGTTATTGTTGGTACTCTCTTTGTTGTGTTGTCAGGTTATTGTTGGTACTCTCTCTTGTTTGTTGTGTTGTCAGGCTATTAGTGATACACTGTGATGTGGAGTCAGGTTACTGGTAATACACTGTGATGTGGTGTCAGGTTACTGGTAATACACTGTAATGTGGAGTCAGGTTACTGGTAATACACTGTGATGTGGAGTCAGGTTACTGGTAATACACTGTGATGTGGTGTCAGGTTACTGGTAATACACTGTAATGTGGAGTCAGGTTACTGGTAATACACTGTGATGTGGTGTCAGGTTACTGGTAATACACTGTGATGTGGTGTCAGGTTACTGGTAATACACTGTGATGTGGTGTCAGGTTACTGGTAATACAATGTGACGTGGTGTCAGGTTACTGGTAATACAATGTGATGTGGTGTCAGGTTACTGGTAATACACTGTGATGTGGAGTCAGGTTGCTGGTAATACACTGTGATGTGGAGTCAGGTTACTGGTAATACACTGTGATGTGGTGTCAGGTTACTGGTAATACAATGTGATGTGGTGTCAGGTTACTGGTAATACACTGTGATGTGGAGTCAGGTTACTGGTAATACACTGTGATGTGGTGTCAGGTTACTGGTAATAGAATGTGATGTGGTGTCAGGTTACTGGTAATACACTGTGATGTGGTGTCAGGTTACTGATAATACAATGTGACGTGGTGTCAGGTTACTGGTAATACACTGTGATGTGGTGTCAGGTTATTGGTAATACACTGTGATGTGGTGTCAGGTTACTGGTAATACACTGTGATGTGGTGTCAGGTTACTGGTAATACACTGTGATGTGGAGTCAGGTTACTGGTAATAGAATGTGATGTGGTGTCAGGTTACTGGTAATAGAATGTGATGTGGTGTCAGGTTACTGGTAATACACTGTGATGTGGTGTCAGGTTACTGGTAATACACTGTGATGTGGTGTCAGGTTATTGGTAATACACTGTGATGTGGTGTCAGGTTATTGGTAATACACTGTGATGTGGTGTCAGGTTACTGGTAATACACTGTGATGTGGTGTCAGGTTACTGGTAATACACTGTGATGTGGAGTCAGGTTACTGGTAATACACTGTGATGTGGTGTCAGGTTACTGGTAATACACTGTGATGTGGTGTCAGGTTACTGGTAATACACTGTGATGTGGTGTCAGGTTACTGGTAATACACTGTGATGTGGAGTCAGGTTACTGGTAATACACTGTGATGTGGTGTCAGGTTACTGGTAATACACTGTGATGTGGTGTCAGGTTACTGGTAATACACTGTGATGTGGTGTCAGGTTACTGGTAATACACTGTGATGTGGTATCAGGTTACTGATAATACACTGTGATGTGGTGTCAGGTTACTGGTAATACACTGTGATGTGGTGTCAGGTTACTGGTAATACACTGTGATGTGGTGTCAGGTTACTGGTAATACACTGTGATGTGGTGTCAGGTTACTGGTAATACACTGTGATGTGGTATCAGGTTACTGGTAATACACTGTGATGTGGTATCAGGTTACTGGTAATACACTGTGATGTGGTATCAGGTTACTGGTAATACACTGTGATGTGGTGTCAGGTTACTTTTAATTACAGATGGAATGATACCAAAATTTTTGGCGTTGCCCATAATTTCTCAATAATTCTTTTTTCATTATTGAAAATATGATGAGTTTGTTCCTGATATTTAAGGGAAATGCTTATCGCTCAATACGTAAGAAATGACCCAGGAAAGTTAAATGTTTATTAAAAATCTCTGAGACGCTGATGTCATTAGTAATTTCTAATTACAGGAGCCCCGTGAGGCTTGACACTGAGAAAAAATTTATAAAAAAAATTCAGGATCTCTCATTTTGTAATCTGATGAAGACATAATGAGATATCAATTATGAAAGTAATAAAATTACTAATAATTTCCAATTATGTTCAACGTGAAATTGAAACATCGAGAAGCTCTAAATTTCTTTTTGTGAAAAGTGAAAAAGTTAATTTTTGTAATTGAAATTTGAATATCGAAAATTACAGCCGAATACTTAAGCAACATCTTCATCTGTTATTAAACCGAATTAACCGACACATTTCTATTAAGCGGTTTAAAGTTCTTTTTTTTTTTTTAACTTCGATGAAACACATTGAAAAATCCACAAAAAAATCCATACATTATTGTAACCCACGACATTTAAAATAAACAATATACATACATTACTCTCAGAGCTAAAATTAAAAATTCTCGAAAATGATGCATCAAGATCTTGTGAGGAGAGTAGATTATTTATTGATTTATTGCAAGTTAAATTTATTGCAAGTTAAATTTATTGCAAGTTAAATTTATTGCAAGTTAAATTTATTGCAAGTTAAATTTATTGCAAGTTAAATTTATTGCAAGTTAAATTTATTGCAAGTTAAATTTATTGCAAGTTAAATTTATTGCAAGTTAAATTTATTGCAAGTTAAATTTATTGCAAGTTAAATTTATTGCAAGTTAAATTTATTGCAAGTTAGAGCAAAGTGACTCAAGTGGCTCATTATTTTACCCACAGTTAGCAATGATGGTTTTTATTATTTTCTGCACCAGAATACAATTGTTTATAAGCAACTGAAGTGTGTGTGTGTCCTTTCGATTTATTAATGTTTCTCATCCTTAAATATCTATTTAACGATTCAAGAGATAATGATATCTCTCTCTCTCTCTCTCTCTCTCTCTCTCTCTCTCTCTCTCTCTCTCTCTCTCTCTCTCTCTCTAATCTCTTCTCTTCTCTTCTCTTCTCTTCTCTTCTCTCAGCATAGCGTCGAACTATTGACTGCTTTACCCCAGCTCTATATATATCATTAAATATTTGTTCCTAATTTGTGAAGTACTGGGTGAAGAGGATCGATTAATTAATTTACCTCGTCCATTAGAGTCAAGTCGACGCTTTAAGCACACAGTCATAACGGCAAAACTATGTCGTGATCAGCACCTCTGTTCTTGCAAACAAATTCCCCACTTCAGTAAAAGCCTGAGGGCTATAGAGAATATGCTAATTTTATTATAAAATCTACGCTTGAGTGAGCAAGCATTAAAAAGATTTCACACAATTATTGCAGTTTTAATTAGTTAACGGATGGCTGAGCTAAGCCGGTGATAATCCAGCAATTATAGCAGCAGCGGTACGTGACACTCATATTGCCACGCTGGATCATCGGGCTGCAGTTGTGCAGCAATAAGTGAAGTGTCTGATACCGGCTTCAAGTAGCTGCAGTAAACTGACACTTCCAGTAAGATAAAGTGAGTGATACCAGTATTTACCAAGCAACTGCAATCTGAAGACAGATTTTTTCAACTAGAGGAGCGTCTGATGGCAACTTTTAGTGCCTAACTGAAGTAAGAACACTTTTGAAAACCTAAGAGTGTACGCGAGTTGAGAAAGTAACCTGCCTGAAAAGGATGAGTTTAATTCGCCCTTCTACTTTTATTTGTCATGGAAAGGGCTCTGCAAATAACGAGTGGTGTGCATTGCAAATCGTTGTGGAAACGAAGCTTTATTACAATGAGATCAAGGCAACGAAGCATCGTCACAAAGAGAGCAAGGCAACGAACTCACCTTTACATGAACTCTGAGACAAAAGAAAAAAGCTGAACTTGATATCGGTACAACGACTTCCGTAATCACGACAAAATCTGCTCATACAGACTAACGTTCCTCAGCAGTCTAAACAAAACTGGAATTAAATTAAATTCAGTTTCCTTGACAATTAAATGCTCCTCTTATCACTATAGCAGTACCCAAAAAATGTAACATCAACTCAACAAAAATTACATATATATACTGGACTTGCAGGAGGTAGCGGGTAGTTGCAGTTCATCTTATCAGCTTGCATACCCGGAGACGGCAACAGTGTTCCTCACGCTGCACGTCGGGGCCGTCATTAAATCAAGTTCGGATAATCACGGCTCTGAGAACGATGTTATTACAGCGACGGGCTGAAGGGAGGGTCTCCGCCAGCGGCGCCCGTCTTGCTGGGGCCGGCCGCCAGACTCACTCCAGTATTCGAGTAACGACTGGAGGAGCAATGATGATAGTTGAGGTGGTGGAGCAGCCAGCTGAAGGGATTACTAGCGGGAGATGGAAATGAATAGAGAAGATGAAGATGGAGAGAGGTAAAAGGGAGATAGCTAGATTTAAATGGGGAAATTGAGACGGCTAGATGAAGAAAGAGGCGGTGAAGATAGAGGGAGAGGGGAAGGATCTAGAGAAGTCGATGGGGTGTTAGGAAGGAGATGGAGAGGAGTTCTTAGTAATTAAGTAAATTGTGAAAAAAGGAAGTGAATGAAGGAATATGGTGAAAAATGAAGCTAGTATGGTATCCCCATATTGAAAATAAAGACGCATGTGCAACAGTTGGGTATCTTCCTTGATGAAACGTTTCGCCTGCATGGCTTCTTCAGTCAAATACAAAGGGAGCAGCAGTAACGAGATAAAGATGATATAATCAGTCCATCAACCTTGGAGAAAAATTATTTGAGGTGGTCAGTCCTTCAGCCTGGAGAAGAGTTCATTTGAACTCTGAACTGTCAAGTATGGGCCAGTAGGCCTGCTGCAGAGTTCCTGCATCTAACCATCTCTAGGTTAGAAACGCCAGTTTTGAAAGTTTGAAGATGATCGGATGCAGCATTCTCCAGAAATTTCACAGAAACCACTATCCCAATTTGCTTTTGCTAAATAAAATTAAAATATTGAGACTTAGACTGGAAATTTTCCATGGATAAAAAAAAAACACGAGTGCTGGAAGTTTGAAGCCCATCAGAAGAAGCATTCTCAATTTCACGCAAAGAAAAAACAATCTACAATTCTTTAATATAATTGGTAAATGGATACCTACATACCCCAATTAAAAAAACAGTAAGAATGATATAACTGTGTTGGAAGTTTGAAACCAATCAGAAGAGGCGTTTTGAAGTAATTGCACGGAAATTGCTGTTCTATTGCGTAAATAAAATTGATAAATTACGACTTACGCATTCCAATAAAAATCCGAAACTCGTGTAGGATAAGCTAACACTGAAAGTTTAAATCCAAATAGAACAATCGTTCTCAAGTTACCACAGGGTCGTTTTGCAGAAGGAAAACCCGTACCTAAAGATATGACCAGCCCTTCTGTAAAACAATAACAAAACTTGTTAATTAAGTGGTAAATTAGACACATGTGCAGCACTTGGGTATCTTTACTGAGGAAATGTTTCGCCACACAGTGGCTTCATCAGTCCATACAAAGAGGAATTGTGAAGAGTAGGAGTTTGAGGTAATTAGTCCCTCAACCTGGAGTCGATGTGTTCAGTCCATCAATCTTTTCAAGAGTGATGGACTGATTACATCGACTCCAGGTTGAGAGACTGATTCCCTCAAGACTGCGTCTTCAAGGGTGATGGACTGATTACGTCGTCTTTACATTTCTATTGTTTCTGCTTCCTCTTCTGTACTCGACTGAAGAAGGCTACCGTGTAGGCAAAACGTTTCGGAATAAAGCCAAATAACTATTGCACATGTGTCTTACTTATCAACTTGTCGGAATGGTATATCATTATCATATTCAAGCAGCATATACCAGTAATAAAAATTTGATGCCTTTCAGAAGAGGCTTTCTCAAGTTATCACAGGAAACCAAACTTGGCAATGGTCTTCATAAAACCGACCAAGAGGAACCTATTCATGCCAAAAGCTACATGAATTTTTCAGTATCTTATGACGAATTGCTGACAGTGTAAAAGTGACATCAGCATTTCAATGAGGAAAGAAAAAAGACACAATGGGCTAAAATTTGTCCACCAAGGAAAAGCAGACTGCGAGGGGCCCTAACTTAGACCTCTCAAAATGTTGGAGAAATTTTACAAACTCAAACAGGAAGAATTATTTGAGGTGCGAAGTAGTTTAACAACGAGAAATAACTATGAAAGTTTTGGTAAAATATAATCTCAACGAGGTAAGGGAGTTATTTCTCCCAGTTATGAACCAATAGAACAAATAACCTTTGGGCGTTCAAAGCGAATTTTGGAAAGCTGTTCATACTTAATTTAAGGGTCTCACTTTTTAGTAAATATAACTTGCATTATTAAGTAACTTAGCATCAGAATTTATATTTTTATCACTTCTGGCGTATCCACTCAAGGCGATTCTCGTAAAAGAAAAAAAGACATTTATCATTCTTCATTCAATATCTGCCAGACGGTCGTTCGTATCACAAATCAAATTTCCCACTAAACTGAACTGCAATATCTCTATTCTAGTTGTGTACGAATGGTATATAATACCGACAAGATGAGAGTAAGACACATGTGCAACATCTGGGTATCTTTATTGTAGACGTTTCGCCATCCAGTGGCTTTATCAATACAAATTCTAGGACTGTCTTCAAGTTATGTCCTAGAATTTGTATTGATAAAGCCACTGGATGGCGAAACGTCTACAATAAAGATACCCAGATGTTGCACATGTGTCTTACTCTCATCTCTATTCTACCTGTCCGTTCCTGCACTCCGCTTGTTTATGCTGTTCCCTTTCCAAACATTTCATATTCTTATTGTTTTGTATATTTGTTCCTTAGCTTGTTTGGATCTATGTGAGTTGGAGCAGTATATTTATTAACCTGGTCGCTTTATTGTTTTTGATTCCCGTTTTGGTATATATGTGTCGTGACAAATAGGTAAAACTTGCGATTTTGGCTTAAATATCAACGCTTGTCTTACCGAATAAGGCAAGTGAAAATTTGTGTATGCAATAATTTCACAAAAATCATTCCGAACCTAACGAAAAAAATATATTTCATTGTATTTATTTATAATTAAATTACTTTAAACTAATCTAAAATATATTTAGTTGGATTTAGGCTAAATTAAATTGCTCTTGTTAAAGTAAGGTTAGGTAAGTTTTCTAAGGTTCTTTAGGTACAAAATGATTAATTTTTACATTAATATAAAGGAAAAAAATCTTTAAACGCATAAGAGAAAATTTTAGAAGGAAAACCTCCCATTCTCCAGGCGTAGTATATAACCCTCACGGTTTTAGCGTGTCCCTACGGTGATAATTATGCTAAAAGAAAATCTGAGAAAAATCGATCGACACCATGCCTAACCCTTCTAGGGTAGGGTAGGTGCCTGAGCCCGAGCCTTTAGCTCATAAGACTGTCATTCCCATTTGCCCCCTTGGGGCGGGGATGGCAGACCAGAGAGGCCTAGCTTGTGGCTAGGCCTGGGGACAGTTGGTCCCAAAGATGAGGAGGTACTTGTGCCTCCTCCCATGGGAGACTTAGGTCTCAGACACTCCCTAAAGAGGGAGCCAAGGCCGGGCCACCACTTGGAAAAGGCCCGGGCCGGGAGAATACCGGCTAATCTTTAATAATAATAAATAATGAAAAAAAATCATGAATATGATAATTTCATGAACGGGTTGAGGACATCAGTAAGACATCTGAACGGCTGCCAGACGTCCTGGAATTTATACTTTACATATTTTTTCATGATTTTTTTGTGAATTGGTGAACGATAATTTTGCGAGTGTGCCGAACGATAATTTTGCAAAGATGTTGAACGATAATTTTTCGAGTTAGTTGAGCGATAATTTAGGCTTTGTCAATAACTTCAAAGCCAATGCCGTTAGTTTGTAAAAATGTATTTCGCGAAAGGTATGCAAAATGAGGCAGAAATATTATATATATTCTTAAATATTGGAACAGCAACGGGATGACATATTCCCCCCTGAGCTCTGTGATATTAATGTTTTCTTCACTGTATATCAGTTTGTATATTCATACTTCGTATATATTCTCAGGAGTATTTCTTGGTATGTATGGGCTGAGAGCAGCAGTGTATATACGCTTAGAAGTGAATGTATCTCAGTATGTATGCCCAAAGATTTTTCCTTTACATCTGGGATGAAATTTAGACACACTGGAGGGATCTGGAAGGCCTTTTAATATGTTATAGATTGGCCAGTTCTAAGACATTTTTACTCCTGTGATTATTTTGTCTTGTGTGTCAGAATTTATTATCAAGACCTGTTCATAGTTTAAACAGTCATTGTTCCATTAACAAATAACCCTCACATAGAGATAAAAGCATACCACGACGTTTCGGTCCGACTTGGACTATTTACAAGTCACATTGGCAGAAGACAGTGAGTCAGTATAAATAGACGAGGAGGACAGGGACGGGAGAAAGAAAGGAAGAAAAAGAGGTAGTGATAGTGATGGTTGTGTAAGTAGTAGTAGTAGAAATAGTAGTGGTAGTAGAAAGTAGTGGAAGTAGTTTTTTGCCACATTATTCCAACTTGCGAGCAATAGGGAACTACCGGTTCCCATGTCTGGAACAACATAATTACACATCTCATCTCCTCATTCCCCTTTGGGAAGGAGTTAGAGATATTTGATTAGCTACCTGAGGACGATAATGAGCTTTGCTTTTATTGGACAGGTGAAACTCATAATACAAAGTTTCACCCAAGGCTGGGCCTTATTAACTTAAAGCCTTGCGCGAAATATTGTACGTATTAAAAGGATTCACTGCTACCGGCGTAATTCCATCCGTCGGATTTTGTCATTGTCTACCTGTGCCGGATTAAAAAACTCACATGTAGTCGGCAGGACTGAAACCTAATGAGGAGATCAGTCAGGATGGTTCTCCTCCAACACAGACTGAAGAAGAAGTTCAAAATAATTGAAAGTTCCTGGTGATAATCTTTTTTTCTTTTTGCACCTTGTCCTCATGCACCTCCTCGTGTCCTCAGGCACCTCGTCGTGTCCTCAGGCACCTCGTCGTGCCCTCAGGTACCTCGTCGTGTCCTCAGGCACCTCCTCGTGTCCTCAGGCACCTCGTCGTGCCCTCAGGTACCTCGTCGTGTCCTCAGGCACCTCCTCGTGTCCTCAGGCACCTCGTCGTGCCCTCAGGTACCTCGTCGTGTCCTCAGGCACCTCCTCGTGTCCTCAGGCACCTCGTCGTGCCCTCAGGTACCTCGTCGTGTCCTCAGGCACCTCGTCGTGTCCTCAGGCACCTCGTCGTGTCCTCAGGCACCTCCTCGTGTCCTCAGGCACCTCGTCGTGCCCTCAGGCACCTCGTCGTGCCCTCAGGCACCTCGTCGTGTCCTCAGGTACCTCGTCGTGCCCTCAGGCACCTCGTCGTGTCCTCAGGTACCTCGTCGTGTCCTTAGGCACCTCGTCGTGTCCTCAGGCACCTCGTCGTGTCCTCAGGCACCTCGTCGTGCCCTCAGGCACCTCGTCGTGTCCTCAGGTACCTCGTCGTGTCCTCAGGCACCTCGTCGTGTCCTCAGGCACCTCGTCGTGTCCTCATGCACCTCCTCGTGTCCTCAGGCACCTCCTCGTGTCCTCAGGCACCTCGTCGTGTCCTCAGGCACCTCGTCGTGTCCTCAGGTACCTCGTCGTGTCCTCAGGCACCTCGTCGTGTCCTCAGGCACCTCGTCGTGTCCTCAGGTACCTCGTCGTGTTCTCAGGCACCTCGTCGTGTCCTCAGGCACCTCGTCGTGTCCTCAGGTACCTCGTCGTGTCCTCAGGCACCTCGTCGTGTCCTCAGGCACCTCGTCGTGTCCTCAGGCACCTCGTCGTGTCCTCAGGCACCTCGTCGTGTCCTCAGGCACCTCGTCGTGTCCTCAGGCACCTCGTCGTGTCCTCAGGCACCTCGTCGTGTCCTCAGGCACCTCGTCGTGTCCTCAGGCACCTCGTCGTGTCCTCAGGTACCTCGTCGTGTCCTCAGGTACCTCGTCGTGTCCTCAGGCACCTCGTCGTGTCCTCATGCACCTCGTCGTGTCCTCAGGTACCTCGTCGTGTCCTCAGGCACCTCGTCGTGTCCTCAGGCACCTCGTCGTGTCCTCAGGCACCTCGTCGTGTCCTCAGGCACCTCGTCGTGTCCTCAGGCACCTCGTCGTGTCCTCATGCACCTCCTCGTGTCCTCATGCACCTCGTCGTGTCCTCAGGCACCTCGTCGTGTCCTCATGCACCTCGTCGTGTCCTCAGGCACCTCGTCGTGTCCTCATGCACCTCCTTGTGTCCTCATGCACCTCGTCGTGTCCTCAGGCACCTCGTCGTGTCCTCAGGCACCTCGTCGTGTCCTCAGGCACCTCGTCGTGTCCTCAGGTACCTCGTCGTGTCCTCAGGCACCTCCTCGTGTCCTCAGGCACCTCGTCGTGTCCTCAGGTACCTCGTCGTGTCCTCAGGCACCTCCTCGTGTCCTCAGGCACCTCGTCGTGGCCTCAGGCACCTCGTCGTGTCCTCAGGCACCTCGTCGTGTCCTCAGGCACCTCGTCGTGTCCTCAGGCACCTCGTCGTGTCCTCAGGCACCTCGTCGTGTCCTCAGGCACCTCGTCGTGTCCTCAGGCACCTCGTCGTGTCCTCAGGCACCTCGTCGTGTCCTCAGGCACCTCGTCGTGTCCTCAGGCACCTCGTCGTGTCCTCAGGCACCTCGTCGTGTCCTCAGGCACCTCGTCGTGTCCTCAGGCACCTCGTCGTGTCCTCAGGTACCTCGTCGTGTCCTCAGGCACCTCGTCGTGTCCTCAGGCACCCCGTCGTGTCCTCAGGCACCCCGTCGTGTCCTCAGGCACCCCGTCGTGTCCTCAGGCACCCCGTCGTGTCCTCAGGCACCTCGTCGTGTCCTCAGGCACCTCGTCGTGTCCTCAGGCACCTCGTCGTGTCCTCAGGCACCTCGTCGTGTCCTCAGGCACCTCGTCGTGTCCTCAGGCACCTCCTCGTGTCCTCAGGCACCTCGTCGTGTCCTCAGGCACCTCGTCGTGTCCTCAGGCACCTCCTCGTGTCCTCAGGCACCTCCTCGTGTCCTCAGGCACCTCCTCGTGTCCTCAGGCACCTCCTCGTGTCCTCAGGCACCTCCTCGTGTCCTCAGGCACCTCGTCGTGTCCTCAGGCACCTCGTCGTGTCCTCAGGCACCTCGTCGTGTTCTCAGGCACCTCCTCGTGTCCTCAGGCACCTCGTCGTGTCCTCAGGCACCTCCTCGTGTCCTCAGGCACCTCGTCGTGTCCTCAGGCACCTCGTCGTGTCCTCAGGCACCTCGTCGTGTCCTCAGGCACCTCGTCGTGTCCTCAGGCACCTCGTCGTGTCCTCAGGCACCTCGTCGTGTCCTCAGGCACCTCGTCGTGTCCTCAGGCACCTCGTCGTGTCCTCAGGCACCTCGTCGTGTCCTCAGGCACCTCGTCGTGTCCTCAGGCACCTCGTCGTGTCCTCAGGCACCTCCTCGTGTCCTCAGGCACCTCGTCGTGTCCTCAGGCACCTCGTCGTGTCCTCAGGCACCTCGTCGTGTCCTCAGGCACCTCGTCGTGTCCTCAGGCACCTCCTCGTGTCCTCAGGCACCTCGTCGTGTCCTCAGGCACCTCGTCGTGTCCTCAGGCACCTCGTCGTGTCCTCAGGCACCTCGTCGTGTCCTCAGGCACCTCCTCGTGTCCTCAGGCACCTCCTCGTGTCCTCAGGCACCTCGTCGTGTCCTCAGGCACCTCCTCGTGTCCTCAGGCACCTCGTCGTGTCCTCAGGCACCTCGTCGTGTCCTCAGGCACCTCCTCGTGTCCTCAGGCACCTCGTCGTGTCCTCAGGCACCTCGTCGTGTCCTCAGGCACCTCGTCGTGTCCTCAGGCACCTCGTCGTGTCCTCAGGCACCTCGTCGTGTCCTCAGGCACCTCGTCGTGTCCTCAGGCACCTCGTCGTGTCCTCAAACACCTCGTCGTGTCCTCAAACACCTCGTCGTGTCCTCAGGCACCTCGTCGTGTCCTCAGGCACCTCGTCGTGTCCTCAGGCACCTCGTCGTGTCCTCAGGCACCTCGTCGTGTCCTCAGGCACCTCGTCGTGTCCTCAGGCACCTCGTCGTGTCCTCAGGCACCTCGTCGTGTCCTCAGGCACCTCGTCGTGTCCTCAGGCACCTCGTCGTGTCCTCAGGCACCTCGTCGTGTCCTCAGGCACCTCGTCGTGTCCTCAGGCACCTCGTCGTGTCCTCAGGCACCTCGTCGTGTCCTCAGGCACCTCGTCGTGTCCTCAGGCACCTCGTCGTGTCCTCAGGCACCTCGTCGTGTCCTCAGGCACCTCGTCGTGTCCTCAGGCACCTCCTCGTGTCCTCAGGCACCTCGTCGTGTCCTCAGGCACCTCGTCGTGTCCTCAGGCACCTCGTCGTGTCCTCAGGCACCTCGTCGTGTCCTCAGGCACCTCCTCGTGTCCTCAGGCACCTCCTCGTGTCCTCAGGCACCTCCTCGTGTCCTCAGGCACCTCGTCGTGTCCTCAGGCACCTCCTCGTGTCCTCAGGCACCTCGTCGTGTCCTCAGGCACCTCGTCGTGTCCTCAGGCACCTCCTCGTGTCCTCAGGCACCTCGTCGTGTCCTCAGGCACCTCGTCGTGTCCTCAGGCACCTCCTCGTGTCCCCAGGCACCTCCTCGTGTCCTCAGGCACCTCCTCGTGTCCTCAGGCACCTCGTCGTGTCCTCAGGCACCTCGTCGTGTCCTCAGGCACCTCGTCGTGTCCTCAGGCACCTCCTCGTGTCCTCAGGCACCTCCTCGTGTCCTCAGGCACCTCCTCGTGTCCTCAGGCACCTCCTCGTGTCCTCAGGCACCTCGTCGTGTCCTCAGGCACCTCGTCGTGTCCTCAGGCACCCCGTCGTGTCCTCAGGCACCCCGTCGTGTCCTCAGGCACCTCGTCGTGTCCTCAGGCACCTCGTCGTGTCCTCAGGCACCTCGTCGTGTCCTCAGGCACCTCGTCGTGTCCTCAGGCACCCCGTCGTGTCCTCAGGCACCCCGTCGTGTCCTCAGGCACCCCGTCGTGTCCTCAGGCACCCCGTCGTGTCCTCAGGCACCCCGTCGTGTCCTCAGGCACCCCGTCGTGTCCTCAGGCACCCCGTCGTGTCCTCAGGCACCCCGTCGTGTCCTCAGGCACCCCGTCGTGTCCTCAGGCACCCCGTAGTGTCCTCCGGCACCTCGTCGTGTCCTCAGGCACCGCGGCGTGTCCTCAGGCACCTCGTCCTCGTCGTGTCCTCAGGCACCTCGTCGTGTCCTCAGGCACCTCGTCGTGTCCTCAGGCACCTCGTCGTGTCCTCAGGCACCTCGTCGTGTCCTCAGGCACCTCGTCGTGTCCTCAGGCACCTCGTCGTGTCCTCAGGCACCTCGTCGTGTCCTCAGGCACCTCGTCGTGTCCTCAGGCACCTCGTCGTGTCCTCAGGCACCTCGTCGTGTCCTCAGGCACCTCGTCGTGTCCTCAGGCACCTCGTCGTGTCCTCAGGCACCTCGTCGTGTCCTCAGGCACCTCGTCGTGTCCTCAGGCACCTCGTCGTGTCCTCAGGCACCTCGTCGTGTCCTCAGGCACCTCGTCGTGTCCTCAGGCACCTCGTCGTGTCCTCATGCACCTCCTTGTGTCCTCAGGCACCTCGTCGTGTCCTCAGGCACCTCGTCGTGTCCTCAGGCACCTCGTCGTGTCCTCAGGCACCTCGTCGTGTCCTCAGGCACCTCGTCGTGTCCTCATGCACCTCCTTGTGTCCTCAGGCACCTCCTCGTGTCCTCAGGCACCTCGTCGTGTCCTCAGGCACCTCGTCGTGTCCTCAGGCACCTCGTCGTGTCCTCAGGCACCTCGTCGTGTCCTCAGGTACCTCGTCGTGTCCTCAGGCACCTCGTCGTGTCCTCAGGCACCTCCTCGTCAAAGGTGGTGTCCTGGTGATGAACTATTTCACTCACTCTTTACCCACTTTTAACACCTTTCCCTTCCTTTCACTACCTGCTTATAGTCGTTCTAGTCCCTCTTCTTTCCTTAACTCTTCCTTCCTTCGTTCTCTCTTCCTTCTCCTTCCATACCTTCATCCTTATTTAAAAAATATCTTCTTTCCTCCCCCTTCCATTTCCTTTTCTTCATCTCTTCTCTACTTATCTCCCTCAATTCCCCTTCCGTTTTCTTCCCCATACCGCCATTCACCCATTCCCCTCCCATCCCCTCCTTCACTATCATTACTCTTTAACCTCTATAGAAAATGCGATTCAATCTGGGTTACATTGGGGTTTCCGTCATGGAAATTATTCATATATCCCGGGAACCTTCTGGCCGGAGTGCTGCCTAAGATGTGATATTTTCAACGTGATGGACTTACCAGAGATTCTCTATAATCTGGAAGATTTTCTTTAATCTTTATTTTAACCCCGAGAAAGTCGAATATATATATATATATATATATATATATATATATATATATATATATATATATATATATATATATATATATATATATATATATAATATAATGTATATAAATATATTATCTATATTTATAATGGTAGTCCCTTCACCTCTCTCTCGCGAGCACACACACACACACACACACACACACATGACGTAAATAAACCTCTTACAATTTACAAGTCTTTTACGGTGTCTATAACTAGCCTGGTAACATACTGCAGGTATTTGTGGGTACACTCGCCTATATATTGAGCACACGCCAAAGACGGCCCAACTGCACTAGTTATTACTCTCTAAAAATGCCATGTTTACTAAATTCATCACCTGCAGCGTTGTCTCTCCCATGGGGAGAAAATTTACCCTCTTTTTTTCATCAGTCCTCCGTAATATAGTGTTCTGTAATGCATTACACTTTTTTTTTGTTTTCTCGAAATACGGTTTGATTTCGCCTTTCGTAAATAAATTATGGCCAATATTTTGAATAAATGGTTTAGAATAACTGAGAGGATGTTGGTTATTCTAAAGCATTTATTCAAATTATGGCCACTTGAAGTTGCCGAAATACGAAAAAAAACTTGTTAAATATTTGGAATCTTATTTTTTTCACCCCTTCTAAAATACCACGAGTGCCATTTGTAAATAAATCTTGAAAACTTTCCTAAATAAGACAATAATTTGTTAAATACTAGTTATTATAAATGATTTATAACCATACATTAGTTACTGAATATGGTAGTGCAATTTAGAGTGAATTCATAACTGTGGACAGCCAGTTCATTAATCTTTAAACAGGTCGTTACCACTGAAGCTTGTTTATTTATCAGTAACGTTTGAGTCCAGTTTCTGAATCCATTATGTATCCCCTCTGATTACCGCACACAGAATGGGTATGGGGTACTACTGCCTACTGAGTGGGTATGTGTGTCAGGGGCATAATAAAACTATCGTAGCAAAAAGATAAGTACCTAAGAAAGAATACTTGAATTACGGAACTGGTTATTACCTTTCCATTCCTTGAATAAAACTTGAGTATCTCCCATTCTCCAGGTGCTGTATGACCCCCTACGGGGTTAACGCTTATTGGATTAACTAGCAGTTAGTCTTCAGCTAGCTGGTTTGTTCTTTAGTTAGTCTCACAGTCTCGATAAAGGCAGTTTGTATCGTTTAGCTCCCTCCAGCAATCACTATAGATCTCAGTAATTGCTATTTTACGATACTGGGTCCGGGCAGTATCTTCTTTACAAAGATAATGGTCTCGGGGTTGTATCTTTGCAAAGATACCGGGCCCGGGGCTGTATCCTCTGTGCACAGATACTGGGCTGTGGGCTGTATCTTCTGTACATAGATACTGGGATACTGGGCTCGGGGATGTGTCTTCTGTGCACGTATATTGGGCTCTCTTCTGGATGTACCAGGTGTACGTAGATGCAATTTTTAACATATTGCAAAGCAATTTATCTTGCATTATCTCATTCTCTTTGTCACACACACACACACACACACACACACACACACACACACACACACACACACAGATTAATTTCAAATTGTGTGTGAGAGAGCGAGAGCGACAGAGAGAGAGAGAGTTATTTTAATTTAATATTTAGTGTTTGTGTATTTATTCCAGTCTTAAAATATATATATTCTTCTATATAAGAAACGCAGTGTTATATCGTTGCTACTAATAAGTAACACATACCATTGCTGTTTCTATTATCGATTATCATATTACTATTACTAGTCATCAAACCAAATACTTGGCTGTTACTCCTGCCAAATATATTCAAGAGTCTGTTGCCACTTGCAAAAATTAGATATGTTAAGATCCTGTCGCTTTCATTTTCTTTGAGGTATATGTCTGGCTAGGCTGGCGAGGCCTACGTCCGGGTTGAGAGGGAGAGAACAGCGAGAAGGATTGTGGAAGGTAAAGAGAGATAAATAAAGTTATATGGATGTCTTTATTGGCGATGTTTCGCCCCACTTAGAGGTATCTTTCAAGTAAATGGTATGGTGATAGACAAAATGTGGAAAATGACATGTGTGAAATAGTTCAGGACATTTATTAAAGGAAACGTTTCGTGAATTGTGCAGATGAGTCCTTTTCCACTTGTAAAAATGTGGGGAAGTGGTGAGGTGAAGAGCAAGTGGAGTGTGTCGTGTCAAACTGATTTGCATGTGTTCAAGTAATTTTGGAGCCGGGGCTTCAGCTATGTCGTAAAAACCACAGTAGTGGTAACAATTATGGGATTTCTGTAGGCCGACAGATGGAAGGAGAAAGACACTTAGAGCGAGAAAAAACTAAATTTCTGAAAAGTTGTGTGTACATAACTACTCATGAGCTGTAACTGTTTCGGTCTACTTGGTTGAACTTACTGGAGATAATGATGAGCGCAGATTCAAGGCATATTCACGTGTGTCGTTTTCTTGGACAACTAGCGCACCATTCCAGTTTATCAAGTGGTTGGAGGAGTTATGGTGCATTTTGCGGGCATTGGTGAAGTTATGTATTTTGCTGGCATATTAGTGTTGGGTGATGCGTCTGTGGAGTTTTAAGGATGTCTTCCGTACGTTTATTTTGTCACAGTTATTGCATGTTATTTTGTATACGCCAGCTAGTATTTTGAGCTATACTGTGTTTCTCTTCGGTGACTAATTTGATCGTGATAAAAGCAGTGGTAGCTATGCTGACTTTGTAGTTGGATTAAAAGAAAATCGTGTCAATCGTCATTAATGGATGTCCTGTAATTACGTCAAAGATTCTCCCGAGACATAAACAAGCCATTGCTCGTGAGTTTTTTTCCTCAGGTTTACAACCTATTCTCACTCTACTGCTCCAGAACTGCATGTTGACATCTGATAACTTTTTTTTAGCGTTTCCCGACATGAAATACAAAATTCTTAATTAAAAATTCATCTACAAATTTATAATGATTTAGGCTCGGGATGATTTAGAGCAATAAACAATAAAATGAAAACAGACTTCCTTATAATAAAATTATCAGCTAAGATTTAGAATGAGACATGTAACATTTACTAGAAAAAAAAGGTTCGCAAATCATATGAATGTGGCTTTTAATTACTGTACCACCGACACTAATTGTGTGTTTCTCTCTCCTTTAGGTGTGATCAGGAGCTTGTTAACTCTCATCCAAGGGACTGGTGTGGGCAGTACCAAGACGACGACCCAAGAGCTACAAATAACGATAAAACGGGGGATAAAGAAGAAAATAACTACTCATAGAGCAAGACAATACAAGAAGAAAAAGAGGATAGTGTTGATGTGTGTGTGTGGGAAATCAAGTCCCCATAACTATGATGAATGGATGGAAAAAATATCCCATTAACAGTTATGCTGCTGTACATAACACACTGCTCGAGGTAGTAAACAAAAGAATGGAAATTAAATTAATATGCGAGTACAAAAAAATTAAGAAATTCTTGCTAGAACGAAGTGAAAAGAGTTAGAAATGTCTTTAAAAACTGGAAGATATTTTAACCAGAGCTACGAGAATGTTTTTTATCACTCTGAATGACTGAACGAGAGTGAACAGGTGTACAACATAGTGTACGAGGCAAGGAATGACTGAACTAGAGTGAACAGGTGTACAACGTAGTGTATGAGGCAAGGAATGACTGAACGAGAGTGAACAGGCGTACAACATAGTGTATGAGGCAAGGAATGACTAAACAAGAGTGAACAGGTGTACAACATAGTGTACGAGGCAAGGAATGACTAAACAAGAGTGAACAGGTGTACAACATAGTGTATGAGACAAGGAATGACTAAACAAGAGTGAACAGGTGTACAACATAGTGTACGAGGCAAGGAAAGACTGAACTAGAGTGAACAGGTGTACAACATAGTGTACGAGGCAAGGAAAGACTGAACTAGAGTGAACAGGTGTACAACATAGTGTACGAGGCAAGGAATGACTAAACAAGAGTGAACAGGTGTACAACATAGTGTACGAGGCAAGGAAAGACTGAACTAGAGTGAACAGGTGTACAACATAGTGTACGAGGCAAGGAATGACTGAACGAGAGTGAACAGGTATACAACATAGTGTACGAGGCAAGGAATGACTGAACGAGAGTGAACAGGTATACAACATAGTGTATGAGGCAAGGAATGACTGAACGAGAGTGAACAGGTATACAACATAGTGTACGAGGCAAGGAATGACTGAACGAGAGTGAACAGGTATACAACATAGTGTATGAGGCAAGGAAAGACTGAACTAGAGTGAACAGGTGTACAACACAGAATATGAGGCACGGAAAGATTGAACGAGAGAGTATAGCTATGCCTCATACAGTACTGTATGAGGCACAACTAAAACGAGAGAACATGGGAGAGATAGATTAGTTAGACAGTGAAGGAGCGAGCGAGCGAGAGAGAGAGAGAGAGAGAGAGAGAGAGAGAGAGAGAGAGAGAGAGAGAGAGAGAGAGAGAAAGAGAGAGAAAGAGAGAGAGAGAGAGAGAGAGAGAGAGAGAGAGAGAGAGAGAGAGAGAGAGAGAGAGAGAGAGAGAGAGAGAGAGAGAGAGAGAGAGAGAGAATATAAAAACAATCTAAGCTATATTTTAAGAGACAGAAAAATATATTTTTAAAAAAATATGCAGTTTCTTCCTTTTCTCCAAAAGTGGGGAAAAGAAAGAAAGAAAGAAAGAGAGAAAGAAGGAAGCAGAAGGAATTCAAGAAATAGTAATCACAGAAACAAGAAAATCCTCAAAAGAAAACGCATCCTCCCAGCACAGACAAAAAAAAAAAATGAAATCTAGCTCACTATGAAATACACGAGTGGATAAAAAATATTTTTTATCATTATTATTATTTTGTGAAGCGCTGAGCCCGTGTGAGTGTCAAGGCAACGAGTGGTGCAGTCTCGACCCTCCGTCTGCTTAACGCAATTGACAAACAACACTTTTTCACTAAACGAGTGAAAAAGAAACACAGTAAATATCATTAATATTTCATTAAACAATTCGTTGAACATAGTATGTAAAAACGTCTATTTTGAAAGGATGATAAATAAAAATTTATATTGCAGAACTGGTTTTCAAAACGAGAAATAAACAGGTTTTTGTTTTGAAGAGAAGTTTGACGTTAAAAATATTGTGAAGGAGTGACCGATGCTGATGGAGCGTAATTGACGATGATGGCTGACAGAAAGTGATACTAGGAGGTTGATGAATTTGTGTGAGAACCTTCAGTAAACATGGCCATCAATGTTGTTATCCCTCTGTTGATACCACTAGAGGAGAACCTTCAGAACTGTGAGTACAACCTGTGTTTTGTTGTGTGTGTGTGTGTGTGTGTGTGTGTGTGTGTGTGTGTGTGTGTGTGTGTGAGCGTGTAGCATTTATTTTCACATATTTATATATATCTCACATACTGTTTTACACTCAGACAACCCCAGTACATATTCTGAAATTGGTTTAATATTGATCTTTTAAACAGCAAGTTTTTTCTCGGTATCATGAACATCAGAGGGACAAGTGACCATCCCTGAGGCACGCCGCCGGTCATATATAATCCACGAAAACATTTTATTCCGTCTTACTATTTTTTTTCCTTTTTTAATTTTAATCAGAAAATATTTCGTTCTCTGTAAAAGATTTGTCTTTCTCTTTCCTATTTTTTTTTAATTTCCGAATAAATCTGTCTAGAGTCTTCAAGGAAATTTCAATAAGTGCAGTCTGCCATATTATAGTTGTGGTTGTAGGAGTGGTGGTCATTGGGGTGATGGGGTGGTCTTTGGGGTGATGGGGTGGTCGTTGGGGTGATGGGGTGGTCATTGGGGTGATGGGTAGTCGTTGGGGTGATGGGGGTGGTGATGGTGATGGTAATGATAATGCATAACTGCCATAATACGAGCGAAAAGTCAAAGAGGGCAATGGGACGTCAACAGATGTGATCCGAAGAAAGAGAGAGAGAGAGAGAGAGAGAGAGAGAGAGAGAGAGAGAGAGAGAGAGAGAGAGAGAGAGAGAGAGAGAGAGAGAGAGAGAGAGAGAGAGAGACTAAAGGTGAAAAAACACAGTAATAACAGCAATAGCAACAGTAGCAACAGTAGGAGAAACAGCACCATCGATATCACGGTAACAGAAACAGTAACAGCAGCCGTAATAACAGCAACAGGTGGAATAACAACGATAGTAGCTGAAGTAGCAAAAATATTAGTAAGAGTGAGAGCAACAATAATAGCAAAAGCAGAAATAGCAGCATAAGAAGTAATATCAATAGCCCTAGCAGTAGCTACAGCCGTAACAGCAGCATAAACAATAGCAGAAATAACATCAACAGGCAACAGTATCACCAACAGCAACAGAAGCAACGACATAAACAATAGCCTTAGTAAACTATTAATAGCAGCAGCAGCAGCTTACATAATTTAAAATTAACATTAGTAACAAAAGCAGCAGTACCAACAACAGTAGGAAAAGCAATATGAACAACAGCGGTAGCAGCAATAATAGCAACAGCATATGTAGTAAAAGGAGTAGTAGCAACATCAGCGGAAGTAGTAACAGCAACAGCAATAACACCAACTACAGCTGCGTAGCAGCAAGAACAGCAGCAGTAGCAGCAGCAGCAGCAGCAGCAGCGGCAGCAGTAGTGGTAGTGGTAGTAGTAGTAGTAGTAGTAGTAGTAGTAGTAGTAGTAGTAGCAGTAGTAGTAGCAGTAGCAACAGCAGCAACAGCAGCAGCAACAACAGCAAACAAAACAGCAGAAACAGTAGAAACAACAATATTCACAGAATCAGCTCGAGTACCAATTTCAACAGTTACAGCAATATTGACATCTCTCTCACTGCTCGTGATTAGCTTTGTCCAACCGAGCGCACAGCTGATAACAGCTGATAACAGCTGTTAATTGGAGACGGCACAGCTGGTACCATCGTACCGAGACAGGTGGTCACGGCCTAATCAGGTGATTATTGTAATAATTATCAAATTGTTATTAACATACGAAGCACTAATGATCGTTCAATAACGAATAATGCTGCAAGTGCATAGATATTAAAGCGATCAGTAGCTGGTATAGTGGTTTGAGGGATCAAGACTGTTTAAAGAGGATCCAGTGCCATTAAGGGAAGTATTAAGAGTTTGTCATGTATAGATCCTGCCTGGCATGGGCCTGCTGGCCCACGCCAGGGAGGTTCAACTCACCCCTACTCACATCCACTCTCATGTACTTGTCTAACATACTTTTTAAGCTACACAGGATTTTAGTTTCAGTGCCGCTACTCAAGAGTTTGTTTCACTCAAGCACAACTCTGTTAAAAAAAAGAGTGCTTTCCTATATCCCTTCTAAATCTAAATTTTACCAACTTGAGACTATTGCTGCGAGTCCTGTCTTGGTTAAATATTCTTAGCGCGTTATTTACATGCCGTTTATTTATTCCTGTCTTCCATTTACACACTTCAGTCATAGTCCCCCCTAATTCCTCCCTCCTTTCCAGAGAATGGAGATCCAGTGCCCCCTGTCTGTCCTCGTTGGAAAGATTTCTGATACATTGGATCAACTTTGTCATCCTTCTCTGTGTGTTTTCCAGCTCATTTATGTCCATTCAGTACTACAATGGCCAGATCGATTGACTGAACACATCAATTCCAGGCTGAGGGACTGATTACTTCAAACTCCTCCTCCTCTTTTTCTACCGTTCTTCTATATACTAAACTGTTGAAGCCACTGGCTGGCGAAACATTTCCTCAATAAAGATTCCGAAATGTTGCACAAGTATCTCATTCTTGAACTTGTTAAACTTTCATTGGCTGCATGACTGCATAACTTGGATGACTTGGCTGCATGACTTGCAAAAAAAAAAATACACGATTTCAGAACAAGCTTTTATAGGGACAACGTTCAGGTCTGTGCAGAGGTGCTTCAGCTCATGTTTTGTATTAATATTGGCAAAATTACCCACAATATGTTAAGTAAAAGGACACAAATGCAACTAATGTGGTTTTATTGTGGCAACGTTTCGCTCTGCGGGAGCTTTGTTGAGCGGTTATGGCTTGACAAAGTTCCTGAAGAGCGAAGCGTTGCCACAATAAAATATCACATTAGTTGGATTTGTGTCCTTTTACTTAAGAGGTCATGACCTGATGAAGCCTTTACACAGAGTGCAACGACCCAATAAACGCCTGTGTTGCAATCTGTGTATTTCCTTTACTAGTGTCACCAGTATACCATTTGGATCCTAGTACGGCTTATGGCGAAAAATGTAAGATATTACTACAACTTAAAAGAATCCTATATTCTCCCACTGAGCTTCATATCGGACATATCCGGCCAGGGTATAATTAATTTCAAAGATAATTTACAAAGCAAGAATGTCACTTCGAGTGTTTCTTTGACTTCGAGTTAATTGCAAATTTCGTAACAATATTTCACCGTGTCATGTTTTAATTGGGAAATTCTCTGTTTTGTTTAGCGAAAATGATCTCATTTAAAAATTCATTACACTTGGGAAAGTTCGTGCAAGCAGAGCAAAGTTGTCATAAGTTAGGTGTGTTTATAAACTTTGAGGATGAAAATATTGTATATATTTTTTATAGGGTGTGTGTGTGTGCTTGACTTTAGTTCATACCTACTCGTTATATCTTTTTTTTTTTTTACCCAACAAGAAGACAAAGGCAAAATACCGTGACTGGAACAATACACAAATAACCCGCACGTTGGAGACTGAAATTTATGACGACGTCTCAGTCCGACGACCGAAACGTTGTGGTAAGCTCCTCTCTCCTATGTGCGGGTGTAGTTTTTTTTTACCCATTTCTCACTGATATTTTGCCCATTTCTTACAATTTTTTACACACTTGCAGCTTCTCTCTCTCTCTCTCTCTCTCTCTCTCTCTCTCTCTCTCTCTCTCTCTCTCTCTTTAATTTTTTTTTACACAGGGTTTGACAAGGTTAAGGATCCCTAGCTTTATTGACAAGCTATTTACAGGTTAAGGATACCTAACTTTATTGGCAAGCTAAGAGCTGTTACCTACATCAGCTCTCTCTCTCTCTCTCTCTCATCTTTTCATCATTTACATTAATGATCTTGAAGCTGGAGGAACAACATCTAAATTCGCAGCATTCGCATATGACACGAAATTTGGAAAAATGTCACAGTGGTTGGATGATGAGGGAAATTCAGCGTGGATAGTGCACAGTAATGATTTTTAGATATAACTGTCTCTGAGAAGAATACAAAACATATGGAACCCCATAAGCGGAAACAATAAAAAGGAAGACCTTGGAGTTGTCATTACCAATGGCGAAAAAGTATTCTAAAATAAGGTTTAGCAGCGAATATCGAAGCTATAAGTGTGTTAGCTTTCCCAGCTGTGTAGTGTATTCATCAGTACTTATCTTGTCATGAGGTACCGAGAGAAGGCGCAGAGAGAGAGAGAACAGGTCATGTACTTGTCAAGACACAATCCATGTGACGAGGGACTCACAACAACAGTCCAGTTCTCTTGTACTAAACAGAGACCAGAAGGAGATCTCATTCGAACCTTTATTTTGAAGATTGAGACACTTATGCAGCATATGGGAATCTTTATTCAGGAAACGTTTCGCCACACAGTGGCTTCATCAGTCCAATACAAAGAGGAAGGCGTAAGGAGAGGAGGAGAATGAGGTAATCAGTCCCTCAACCTGGAGTCGATGTGTTCAGTCCATCAATCTCCTCCTCTCCTTACGCCTTCCTCTTTGTATTGGACTGATGAAGCCACTGTGTGGCGAAACGTTTCCTGAATAAAGATTCCCATATGCTGCATAAGTGTCTCAATCTTCAACTTGACGGTTTTTCAAACCATTCATCACAACCTTTATTTTGCTAAATAAATCTGATATACTCTAGTATATATAACTTCCTAAAGTGCAGAAGGATTTAATAAAGTCCAACAATATATTAAAGGTAGGCAATAAGCCTACCCGTAGTAAATCACAAACACACACACACACACACACACACACACACACACAGGAAACACTTATTACAGCGATGTTTCGCTTATTGTCTTGCACTTACAAAGTTAAACAGTTACAAGAAACTTCGGGGTAAACAAAACAAAAGCTAGTAAGAAAAAAATCAGAACCATAGAAACTGAAACTGCACTGAAACACACGGCATAATTTTTGATTCCCTCTCTTATTCAAGCCAACAGAACAGACAGAAAACTTAGGGTGAGAGCCTTCAGTTATACTAATATTTCTTATTTATCTCCCCAAAACGAGAAAATTGCCTGACTTGTAGTTAGTCTTTCTCAGCAGACAGTCTTCACATAAGAGTGCCATTCTCAGCAGTCTTCACATAAGAGTGCCATTCTCAGCAGTCTTCACATAAGAGTGCCATTCTCAGCAGACAGTCTTCACATAAGAGTGCCATTCTCAGCAGACAATCTTCACATAAGAGTGCCATTCTCAGCAGACAGTCTTCACATAAGAGTGCCATTCTCAGTAGACAGTCTTCTCATAAGAGTGCCATTCTCAGCAGACAGTCTTCACATAAGAGTGCCATTCTCAGCAGACAATCTTCACATAAGAGTGCCATTCTCAGCAGACAGTCTTCACATAAGAGTGCCATTCTCAGCAGACAGTCTTCACATAAGAGTGCCATTCTCAGCAGACAATCTTCACATAAGAGTGCCATTCTCAGCAGACAATCTTCACATAAGTGCCATTCTCAGCAGACAGTCTTCACATAAGGGTGCCATTCTCAGCAGACAGTCTGCACATAAGAGTGCCATTCTCAGTAGACAGTCTTCTCATAAGAGTGCCATTCTCAGCAGATAGTCTTCACATAAGTGTGCCATTCTCAGCAGACAGTCTTCTCATAAGAGTGCCATTCTCAGCAGATAGTCTTCACATAAGGGTGCCATTCTCAGCAGACAGTCTTCACATAAGAGTGCAATTCTCAGCAGATAGTCTTCACATAAGAGTGCCATTCTCAGCAGACAGTCTTCATATAAGAGTGCCATTCTCAGCAGTCTTCACAGAGTGCCATTCTCAGCAGACAATCTTCACATAAGAGTGCCATTCTCAGCAGACAATCTTCACATAAGAGTGCCATTCTCAGCAGACAGTCTTCACATAAGAGTGCCATTCTCAGCAGACAGTCTTCACATAAGAGTGCCATTCTCAGTAGACAGTCTTCTCATAAGAGTGCCATTCTCAGCAGACAGTCTTCACATAAGTGTGCCATTCTCAGCAGATAGTCTTCACATAAGAGTGCCATTCTCAGCAGATAGTCTTCACATAAGAGTGCCATTCTCAGCAGATAGTCTTCACATAAGAGTGTCATTCTCAGCAGGTAGTCTTCACATAAGAGTGCCATTCTCAGCAGATAGTCTTCACATAAGAGTGCCATTCTCAGCAGACAGTCTTCTCATAAGAGTGCCGTTCTCAGCAGACAGTCCTCACATAAGAGTGCTGTTCTCAGCAGACAGTCTTCACATAAGAGTGCCGTTCTCAGCAGATAATCTTCATATAAGAGTGCCATTCTCAGCAGACAGTCTTCTCATAAGAGTGCCGTTCTCAGCAGATATTCTTCACATAAGAGTGCCATTCTCAGCAGACAGTCTTCACATAAGAGTGTCATTCTCAGCAGATAGTCTTCACATAAGAGTGCCGTTCTCAGCAGATAGTCTTCACATAAGAGTGTCATTCTCAGCAGATAGTCTTCACATAAGAGTGCCATTCTCAGCAGATAGTCTTCACATAAGAGTGCCATTCTCAGCAGATAGTCTTCACATAAGAGTGCCATTCTCAGCAGATAGTCTTCACATAAGAGCGCCATTCTCAGCAGACAGTCTTCTCATTATTATTATTATAATCAAAAAGAAGCGCTAAGCCACAAGGGCTATACAGCGCTGCAGGGTAGGGAAGGAAGCGAGGGTATTGGATGGCAGAAGGGAGGAGGGATGATCAGCAGGTTACAGAAAACAGCGGGGCAGGGGATAGTACGGGGGTAGAGGGTAGCAAGAGATTGAAGTAGAAAGGGCTGAAGGTATCAGAATTTGTGAAGTAAGTCAGTTGTTGTCAAAAAGTCAATGAGAGAGTCCGGATGAAAGGTGGGTCCATCAGCGAGAAGGGAAGGTAAAGAGAGAGCAGCGGAGCGAAGACGACGACAGAGGTAAATTCTGCGTGCTCGTTGATAAAGTGGGCAGTCCAAAAGAATGTGGCTGACTGATAATGGAGCTTGGCAATTCTCACAGAGAGGAGCAAGACGCCTCTCCATGAGATATCCATGAGTAAGACGAGTATGGCCAATGCGAAGACGGGAGAGAGTAGTCTCCCAACCTCGACACTGGTGATAAGAAGACGGCCAGTAACCTATACTCGGTTTAATAGATTGAAGTTTGTTGCCGAGCATAGTAGACCAACGTTGTTGCCAACGGGTGTGAAGGTGGGAAGATATTGCAGCAAAATAGTCCGTAAATGGAATACCTCTATAAGAGACTGGTAGGTCATGTACTGCTGACCGCGCAGCAGTGTCTGCCTGTTCATTGCCCTGTACGTCAACATGACCAGGGACCCAACAAAAAACAATATCTTTATGCTTGGTAAAGATGCGGCGTAGCCAAAGTTGGATACGGAGGACTAAGGGGTGAGGTGTATCAAATTTTTGTATAGCCTGTAAAGCACTAAGGGAGTCTGAGACAACCACAAATGATGACACAGGCATAGATGCAATACGGATAAGTGCTGTAAGGATGGCATATAATTCAGCAGTAAAAATACTAGCCGAAGATAGTAAATGCCCTTGTACGACGCTGTCCGGAAACACTGCAGCGAATCCTACACCGTCAGAAGACTTAGAGCCATCTGTGTACACAGCAGTGGCATGAGAATGAGAGTGAAAGTGGTCAAGAAAAAGAGAGCGGGAAGCGACCGTAGACAGTTGGGCTTTCGAGCAAGGGAGGGAGAAAGAACAGACTCGAACAGCTGGAACTTCCCAGGGGGGTAGGGAAAAGTGAGATGCTACATGTACATAGAAAGGTGGTAGTTGAAGAGAAGACAAGAGCGAATGAAGGCGAAGAGAGAAGGGACGGAGTAAACAGGGGCGGCGAACAAATAAAGAATGTCTACTAATATCAGTGACCATTCTATAAATGGAAGGACTGCGGAGATCATGAGAGTGTACATAGTAGCGCAGGCAATGGGCATCACGGCGATCGGATAAGGATGGAACGTTCGCTTCTGCATAGAGGCTCTCGACAGGGGAAGAGCGAAAAACACCAAGGCATAAACGTAATCCTTGGTGATGAATGGGGTTAAGGCTAGAGAGAGTAGCAGGAGATGCCGCTGAATAGATCTGGTCACCATAATCAAGTTTCGATAAAATAAGGGTGGAATGTAGGCAAAGGAGGGTTCGACGATCAGCTCCCCATGAAAGATGAGCAAGGGTTTTAAGAAGGTTCAGCCGGCTGTGACAAGTTGCCTTCAGAGAGGTAATGTGAGGTTTCCAGGATAACCAACGATCAAAGAGGAGGCCCAGAAACTTGACTGTATCACGTTCAGGGATACGGGAGCCATAGAGGTACAAAGGATGATCGGAGATGACAGAGTGTCTAGTGAAAGTAATTTGGTGGGTTTTAGTGCTGGAAAATTTAAACCCACGTGTGGTGGCCCAATTGGAAACACGGTCGACTGCATGTTGGAGAGAAACTGTAATGAGGTGACAGTCAGCGCCTGCACAGGCAATAGCGAAGTCATCAACATAGAGTGATGACCAAATATTTGATGGAAGACTAGAGACCAAATCATTAATAGCAAGGAGAAAAAGTGTTGTGCTCAGAACACATCCCTGGGGGACACCTTCAGCTTGGATAAAGTCCGGGGAGAGCACATTATTAACCCGAACACGGAAATGCCTGTCAGTTAAAAAGTTCTTAAGGAAGGATGGTAGATTGCCTCGAAGGCCTAAGGAGTGGGCTTGGGCTAAAATATTATACCTCCAAGTTGTGTCATATGCCTTCTCAAGGTCAAAAAATATGGCAATAACTGAGTGGTTATTCGCAAAGGCATTACGAACATACGTATCCAAGCGTAGTAAGGGGTCTATGGTAGAACGTCCCTTACGAAAGCCATATTGACGAGTGGAGAGACTGTTGTGTGTCTCTAAATACCACACTAAACGTCTATTTACTAGGCGTTCCATTACTTTGCAAACTGCACTGGTAAGAGCAATGGGACGATAGTGGGAGGTTTCATGTCCCGTAGTGCCTGGTTTGCGGAAAGGGAGAACAATGGCGGATTTCCACAGCTGTGGAAGAACTCCTTGTGACCAAATAAGATTGTAAAGGCGTAATAGGACTGCAAGGGCTGACTGATGTAAATGTTGTAGCATACGAATATGAATGTCGTCGGGCCCAGCTGCCGATGATCGACAAGCTGAGAGTGTTGCCTCCAGTTCTTGAAGTGTAAAAGGCACATTATACTGTTCTTCTCTGAGAGAAGAAAAGTCCAAGGGTGCTAACTCTCTGGCAGAGTTTGAGGAAAGAAATGAGGGGCATAGATGGAGTCCCTGAGAAATACGGACCAGATGATTGCCAATTTCATTGGCAACATCTAGTGGGTTTGCTATATCAACACCGGCAACCCGCAGAACAGGAGCCGGGTCAGGAGAATATTTACCACTCAGTTTTCGTACTTTTTTCCAGACTGCACTCATGGAGGAAGCAGAGGTGATGGTGGAGACAGTCTCGCCAACAAGTGTGTTTAGCGTCACGGATGACACGGCGAGCGATCGCACGCTTCTGTTTAAAATCAAGGAGTCTCTCTGTGGTTCTACTGTACCGGTACCTGCCCCATGCAGCGCGTTTCAAACGTACTGCACGAGCACAAGCAGGAGACCACCATGGCACGCATTTCTGAGAATGCCTGCCCGAAGTTTGGGGTATAGAATGAGAAGCTGCGGTGAAAACGGAGGACGAGAAGAGGTGTAAAAGCTCATCGATGGAGGACGAAGAAGGAACCTCTTTAAAAACAGTTAGGTGTGAGTAAAGGTTCCAATTTGCCCGATTAAATTGCCAGCGTGGGGTGCGAAGAGGTGGCGAATATGAAGGGGAAGTAAGAATGATTGGGAAATGATCACTGTCATGTAAGTCCGGGAGAACAGACCAAGTGAAGTCTAATGCGGCGGAGGAAGAGCAGACTGAGAGATCGATGCAAGAGAGAGTATGAGTCCGAGGATCAAAATGGGTGTGAGTACCTGTATTTAAAACATGGAGGGGGTGGGTGGCAAGAAAAGCCTCTAACTGAATTCCATGGGAATCACAGTGAGACCCCCCCCAGAGGAAATGGTGGGCATTAAAATCACCAAGTAACAGAATCGGTGGCGGTAATGACGAAACAAGGAAGGCAATATCCGGAATAGATAATGCCCGAGAAGGAGAGAGATATAAAGAACAGAGCGTATACCACCTATGTAAGTGGATATGGGCTGCTGTGTAATGCAGCGAAGTATGAACAAATAGCTGATGGTACGGAATATCAGTGCGTAGAAGAAGGGCACTTTCATTAAAGGTCCCATCAGGAAAAGGATCTGAAGAATACAATAAATTATAGCCTGAGATGGGAGAAATAACAGCAGAGTGTAATTTTGGTTCCTGTAAGCAAACACCAACAGGGGCAAACTGGGAGAGTAACATCTGAAGCTCACCCCGATTACCCCTGAGGCCGCGTATATTCCACTGTAAATAGGCCATGATTGGCAATGATAAAGATACTTGAAATCTGCAGGTAAGGGTTCCTACGGACTAGAGGGGTTAGAAAAGTCCACATGCGGAGGCAGTGGAAAACGTTCAAGCAGCGAAGGAATGGTGCGCTGTGAAGAAAGGAGTTGCGCAGATGGAGCAGAGGAGAGAGAAAGAGCGGAAGGTGGATCAGTGTCCATTGATGGTTTGGTCTCTGCAATATATTCAGAGATTGCTTCAAGTGTTTCTGAATTCAGAGACGTCGTATGGGAGACAATATTGGAAATGGTAGGGGGAGGATGAGTAAAGATTGGAACTGTATTGGACTGTACCAAGGTAGGGGGAGGCGAAAGGGTGGAGGGAACTGGAGAAGCGTGGCAGGGGACAGAAGAGGCAGGAACCTGGGAGGTGGCAGAAGAGGAAGAAACTTGGGAGGGAACAGGGGAGGAAGGTACAGTACGAGGAGGAGGGTGAACCTCTACACTTGTAACTGAGCCAGTGAGAGGGGGAGAACCAGGGACAGAGACAGGGAGAGTAAAATGAGGAGGTGGAAGATGGGTAGGAGGTGTTAACGGACCTTTTTTTGACTTTTGAGAAGTAGAGGGACGATTGGGAGGAGGTGTCGTACGAGGTCTCGTCGATACTGAGGCTTGTGAGAGAGAACTTGAAGAAGCGAGATCAGACTGAGGCGTTGAAGTAGGGACGTCTGAGCCGAGGACAGCAAAAGGATTAGATACAGGAGTGACTATGGGAGAGGTAACCACAGAGGCGGGTGTAGAAGATGGGATACCAGAAGTGGGGGGACGTTTTGAAACACGGGAATAAGAAACACGTGGGAGTCTCCTTTGGAGGCGGAGATGAGAAACTGCCATGGCATAAGGGAGACCTTCTGTCTCTTTGAGGTAACGGATTTCCCGCTCGTTTAAATAGACTTGACAACGGCAAGAGTACGAAGGGTGAGCCTCATGACAGTTAAGGCAAGAGGGAGATCGATTGCAAGACGTATTAGAATGGTCATCGGCACCACAGACTGGGCATTCGGCGATAGATCTGCAATATTTCGCTGGATGGCCAAATCGCCATCAATTTCTACACTGTTGTGGTGTAGGGATCACCTTTCGAACTTGTAACCGATGTCCTGCTATATAAACTGAGGATGGGAGTTCTCGGCTGTCAAAAGTTAAACGAGCCACATTGCTAGGGTATCGTCTCCGCCCGCGGGCAGGAAGAACGTAAGTGTCTACCTTGAGGATTGGGAGATCTTGGAGTTCCAGCTGTTCAAGAATGTCAGTGCCACATGTCTGGAAATTTGGTTGAACTATGGTATGGGGGCAGAATGACGGTACCACTACAAGAATTGAGGGAATGATGTTTTTCAAGAGTGACAGGAACAGTATCGATATGGGAAAGACGAGAGAGCTCATGAGCCTGGGTAGCATTCTGTATGGTAATGATGCGCGTACCGCTCTTAAGAGCATGAAAAGAAATATCTTTACCAACATGGAGTAGGAGTGCCTTGCCAATACTGTGGTCAGAAAGATAGGCAGTAGAGGAAGTCGGTCGTAAAGTGAAGAATTTAGTCCATTGTTCAGTCTGAAACTGAGCGTGGAAAGGTAGTGAAGGACGTGTCGATCGTTTCTGAGAGGAACGAGAAGGTGGAGAAGTATCATCAGCAGGTAATTGTCGTTGGCGTTTAGGCGTGGGACCAGAGTTGGTCCGACGTGGAACGGGTCGGCGATTTGAAAATTGCCGCACCGTAGAGGGAGAGGCCGGAAGCATAGTCAGAGGAGAGCGAAGGTCCGATAAATCGAAGGAGTCAGTCGAGGCCTCAGTACCTGAAGCGGGTGAGGAAACAGCACCGGCAATAGGTACAGAGGCATGAGGAGTGTCTGAAGAGTGGTCCAAAGACGAGGCGGGGTCAGAACAGGGTGCGGTATCAAGAAGGGGCCCGGGGGTAGTAGGTTCATGGACTAGGGCTGCCATGGTTAGGTTACTTCTTTCTTTTTGTTTTTAAGAAAAAAAAGAAAGAAAAGAAAATAAAAATAAAAAAAAGAATAAAAAAAGGGGGGACCGGGGAGGGATAGTTCCTAGGAGGAATGAAAGGGCCAGAAATCTCCCTCCGCGCCCAAGAGGACCTCAGCACCGCAAGTAGCGCAGATGCAGCATGGAACCCGTGCCATAACCTACCCATCATGCTAGTAAACTAACAATCCGGGATAGCAACCTCACATCTGCCGAGCTACCTCGGTGGACAAAAGAGAGGGCGGCCGGATATCCGCCACAAAGCATACCTCCTTCGGCCACCACCCCCGGAATCTGAAAGGTGGCTTCCAGAGATACACCCGTCGCCCGAAAGACACCCAAAGCTACTCCGGGATACCGGAGAGGGATCGGGACATCCCCAGGCGATCCAGATTCTACGGCAAACTATGCCACCGCCAAGAACCTCAACGGAATGGGATAGACCTAGGAACTAGCGCGCCTGTGGGAGAAATCCCAAAGGCCAAAAAGAGGGAGGGCAAAAGGGAGGGGTGGGGAGGAGGAGGAGGAAAGGAAAAAGGGGAGGATGGGGAGGATGGGATAGGGGAGGGGAGATTGGGGGGTAATTAGGTTCGGTCTGAGGAAGAAGACCGACAGGTCAGTCTTCTCATAAGAGTGCCGTTTTCAGCAGATATTCTTCACATAAGAGTGCCATTCTCAGCAGATAGTCTTCACATAAGAGTGCCATTCTCAGCAGACAATCTTCGCATAAGAGTGCCATTCTCAGCAGACAGTCTTCACATAAGAGTGCCATTCTCAGCAGACAGTCTTCTCATAAGAGTGCCATTTTCAGCAGATAGTCTTCTCATGAGAGTGCCATTCTCAGCAGATATTCTTCACATAAGAGTGCCATTCTCAGCAGATAGTCTTCACATAAGAGTGCCATTCTCAGCAGACAATCTTCATATAAGAGTGCCATTCTCAGCAGACAGTCTTCACATAAGAGTGCCATTCTCAGCAGACAGTCTTCACATAAGAGTGCCATTCTCAGCAGACAGTCTTCTCATAAGAGTGCCATTCTCAGCAGACAGTCTTCTCATAAGAGTGCCATTCTCAGCAGATAGTCTTCACATAAGAGTGCCATTCTCAGCAGATAGTCTTCACATAAGAGTGCCATTCTCAGCAGATAGTCTTCACATAAGAGTGCCATTCTCAGCAGATAGTCTTCACATAAGAGTGCCGTTCTCAGCAGATAGTCTTCACATTAAAGTGCTGTTCTCAGCAGATAGTTTTGATATAGATCGTCCGTCTCAGTAGGCAGTCTAGATGTGAATCTTTAACTGCTTTCCTCTCTTATCATGCGCATCTGTGTACTACCTCTATCTCTCTGCTGTTTCAGAAGAGTCAGTTTGGTGACCTCGCTTCGTTCAGCGTCGATTTCCACGTCTCCTTTCTCATTCCTTGGTATTTCTCCTCACGTCTCGCCTCTCATCCTACCGTATTTCACTCTTGGATACCGCCAACATTTTCTCTACTTCTCTTAACTGCAGTAAATCTTCTAAAGATCGTTTGTCTTCTCTCAAAAAAATCAGTCTCGTGGGTTTGCTTCCTGACCTGATGATTTTTTTTTTAGACTTTGCTTCATTGGTTTTTAATTTTCGTTGTATTGTGTTCATAAATTTTGAAATTGGTCTGTCTTCCATTTTGTGTTGGTGTTCTGCGGTTTTGATCGTTTCTTATTTTGCAGAGCATTCTTTACTTCGTATCTTTTTTTTCTTTTTTTTACACTCTTCACGCTTTTTTTTACTCTTTTACACTCTTATTCTTTTACACTTCTTCACCTCCCATTCTTCTCATCACGTCATTCCTTACGCCACATCCATCCCTACTTCTCAATTCTCTCATACTGACAGCCTTCTCTTACTCACATCCATCTCTTCTCCCACACTCTTTTCTTCCCTTGCATTAATCTTATCCTCACATTGTTCTTCCTCATTCTCCTCAGCTTATTATCACTCTCCTCTGATGATGATGATTCTTGCTCTCCCATCATTCTTGAAGCCGCGTCTCACCCAGCTTTCTCTCCTACCTGTGTTCCTCTTATACTTCTTCGACTGATCGGTGCCACTGACATAAACATTTGTACCTCCTTTGATATTTGTTCATTCTCGTCTTACATTTCTTGCCATCTTCGCTCAGGATTATCCACAGCGCTCGCGTGGGGAACTTGACTTGTGATTCTCGAATGACAAATGTCTCTCGCTGAGGAAAGATTCAAAATAGGCTGTCAAATTTCCACTCTCAACTCTTCTGTCATTGAAATGTGAGCCGGGAGACTGTTACATACGATGGGAAAATTTTTCACTGTTTTTTTTCTTCTGAAAAATCAGGAAGCTGCACGAGGGAGGAGGGAGCTTCATGGATTTCGGAAGTTCTAAAGAAATTGAAGTTCTTGATCTAGGAAGATTTAATTCTAATAGTTATGGATCTCAGAGGATCTGCATTCGGAGGGGCAACTGCTATTGTTTGGAGAGCTTCTGAAGGTGGGAAGAATGAACCTCTGTAAAATAATAACAATAATAATAATAACAATAATAATAAAATAATAATAAAAATAAAATAATAAAATAACAATATAATAATAATAATAAAAAATTTTAAGATAATAATATTATTTTTATTATACAGATCATCGACACCATGCCCAGCCCTTCTAGGGTAGGGTAGGCCTGAGCCCGAGCTTGCAGCTCATAAGCCTGTCATTCCCATTAGCCCCCTTGGGGCGGGGATGGCAGATCAGAGAGGCCTAGCTTCTCTCTACGAGAAGCTAGGTCTGGGGACAGTTGGTCCCAAAGATGAGGGGGTACTTGTGCCTCCTCCCATGGGAGACTTAAGTCTCAAACACTCCCTAGACAGGGAGCCAAGGCCGGGCCACCACTTGGAAAAGGCCCGGGCCGGGAGAAATACCGGCGAATCTTTAATATAAATATATATATATATATATATATATATATATATATATATATATATATATATATATATATATATATATATATATATATATATATATATATATATAGAGTTATAATTGAAAGAATTAAGAGTAAGACGGAGAATAGGATAGCAGATGAACAAGGAGGCTTTAGGAAAGGTAGGGGGTGTGTGGACCAGGTGTTTACAGTGAAACATATAAGTGAACAGTATTTAGATAAGGCTAAAGAGGTCTTTGTGGCATTTATGGATTTGGAAAAGGCGTATGACAGGGTGGATAGGGGGGCAATGTGGCAGATGTTGCAAGTGTATGGTGTAGGAGGTAGGTTACTGAAAGCAGTGAAGAGTTTTTACGAGGATAGTGAGGCTCAAGTTAGAGTATGTAGGAAAGAGGGGAATTTTTTCCCAGTAAAAGTAGGCCTTAGACAAGGATGTGTGATGTCACCGTGGTTGTTTAATATATTTATAGATGGGGTTGTAAGAGAAGTAAATGCGAGGGTCTTGGCAAGAGGCGTGGAGTTAAAAGATAAAGAATCACACACAAAGTGGGAGTTGTCACAGCTGCTCTTTGCTGATGACACTGTGCTCTTGGGAGATTCTGAAGAGAAGTTGCAGAGATTGGTGGATGAATTTGGTAGGGTGTGCAAAAGAAGAAAATTAAAGGTGAATACAGGAAAGAGTAAGGTTATGAGGATAACAAAAAGATTAGGTGATGAAAGATTGAATATCAGATTGGAGGGAGAGAGTATGGAGGAGGTGAACGTATTCAGATATTTGGGAGTGGACGTGTCAGCGGATGGGTCTATGAAAGATGAGGTGAATCATAGAATTGATGAGGGAAAAAGAGTGAGTGGTGCACTTAGGAGTCTGTGGAGACAAAGAACTTTGTCCTTGGAGGCAAAGAGGGGAATGTATGAGAGTATAGTTTTACCAACGCTCTTATATGGGTGTGAAGCGTGGGTGATGAATGTTGCAGCGAGGAGAAGGCTGGAGGCAGTGGAGATGTCATGTCTGAGGGCAATGTGTGGTGTGAATATAATGCAGAGAATTCGTAGTTTGGAAGTTAGGAGGAGGTGCGGGATTACCAAAACTGTTGTCCAGAGGGCTGAGGAAGGGTTGTTGAGGTGGTTCGGACATGTAGAGAGAATGGAGCGAAACAGAATGACTTCAAGAGTGTATCAGTCTGTAGTGGAAGGAAGGCGGGGTAGGGGTCGGCCTAGGAAGGGTTGGAGGGAGGGGGTAAAGGAGGTTTTGTGTGCGAGGGGCTTGGACTTCCAGCAGGCATGCGTGAGCGTGTTTGATAGGAGTGAATGGAGACAAATGGTTTTTAATACTTGACGTGCTGTTGGAGTGTGAGCAAAGTAACATTTATGAAGGGATTCAGGGAAACCGGCAGGCCGGACTTGAGTCCTGGAGATGGGAAGTACAGTGCCTGCACTCTGAAGGAGGGGTGTTAATGTTGCAGTTTAAAAACTGTAGTGTAAAGCACCCTTCTGGCAAGACAGTGATGGAGTGAATGATGGTGAAAGTTTTTCTTTTTCGGGCCACCCTGCCTTGGTGGGAATCGGCCGGTGTGATAATAAAAAAAAAAAAAAATAATATATATATATATATATATTATACAGAGCTTTAATACAATATGGGCTTTAATAAAAACCTCGGTAACATAGGGCTTCAAATCCTGGAAACCCCCAGTGTCAAGGAATGTAACACTAAGGAAGGTTAACAAGGAAGCCTACGTACCCAGGAATACCTATATCAAGGAGCTTCAACATTAAGGAACTTTAATACCAAGAAGTTCTATACGTGTAACCACAGTAACCATTGAGCGCCAATGTTGAGAAACTCGAACACCCAGCAACTTCCTCTAACCAAGGAACTCTAAAGGAACGTAACATCCTGGTCCAAGGAACTCTCGAATTTCCTTCCTCCTCCGAAGGGTAACTTACGGTCCTTAGATTTTCACACCCAAACTCGGATCGTTGTGGAAGAAAAATTGTGCTTTATCCACACTGTTTATGGCTCAGGGTTCCGGGAGGGTCTGGAATTTACACAATGGATAGAGAAAGAGGTACTCGCTCCAGATATTAGCACTGGGTAGAAACTGGAACCAGGTTGTAACAGTTGCGTGGGGAAAAAATCTACGTTGTGATCCTGTGTGATAGGCAAACGACACGAGGTGGAGAGAGAGAGAGAGAGAGAGAGAGAGAGAGAGAGAGAGAGAGAGAGCATAAATGTGGCTCCACATGCTAATATATAACCCTGTCTGCAATAGGCTGTAATAATGCCGGTGCAATGGACATAATTACTTCCATAACTTAGGAAGAGACATGGAGCACCTCGCTAGGTTCCCGGAGCTCATTACACCATCAGTCTCGTCAGTCCAGTGGCGCCCGCCAACCACCATCTTGGAGTTTTAATAAACAAATTTAAATTCATTGCTAAATAAAAAAAATCTCTGGTCAGGCGGCCAGCCAGGTTACTATGTGGTTTGCCCAGGTTACTAGTTAAGAAACTAGCTACGTCGCTGGCTAAGTCTTTAGCTATGAAATTAGATTTGTTGTTAGCTAAGTATCTAGTCGAGAAACCAGTTATATCATTAGGAAAGTCATTAGTCAAGGTATATATATATATATATATATATATATATATATATATATATATATATATATATATATATATATATATATATATATATATATATATGCAAAACAACCACTCTGAAAAAATAGAGAAATTCCAAGCGCTTTTGTGACTACTCACATTATCAAGGTACTATGAAAGTAAAGCATCCAAGGAAGCTGTATAAGGGGTCTGGCCAGCACCTCACTATCAGATCCCACAACGGTTAAACACCTGACGCGCGCCGACCCAACTTGGATAGGTCCTTTGCACAACTCACCCCACAAACTATATATATATATATATATATATATATATATATATATATATATATATATATATATATATATATATATATATATATATAAATATATTTATATATGTGTGTGTGTACTCACCTAGTTGTACTCACCTAGTTGAGGTTGCGGGGGTCGAGTCCGAGCTCCTGGCCCCGCCTCTTCACTGATCGCTACTAGGTCACTCTCCCTGAGCCGTGAGCTTTATCATACCTCTGCTTAAAGCTATGTATGGATCCTGCCTCCACTACATCGCTTCCCAAACTATTCCACTTACTGACTACTCTGTGGCTGAAGAAATACTTCCTAACATCCCTGTGATTCATCTGTGTCTTCAGCTTCCAACTGTGTCCCCTTGTTACTGTGTCCAATCTCTGGAACATCCTGTCTTTGTCCACCTTGTCAATTCCTCTCAGTATTTTGTATGTCGTTATCATGTCCCCCCTATCTCTCCTGTCCTCCAGTGTCGTCAGGTTGATTTCCCTTAACCTCTCCTCGTAGGACATACCTCTTAGCTCTGGGATTAGTCTTGTTGCAAACCTTTGCACTTTCTCTAGTTTCTTCACGTGCTTGGCTAGGTGTGGGTTCCAAACTGGTGCCGCATACTCCAATATGGGCCTAACGTACACGGTGTACAGGGTCCTGAATGATTCCTTATTAAGATGTCGGAATGCTGTTCTGAGGTTTGCTAGGCGCCCATATGCTGCAGCAGTTATTTGGTTGATGTGCGCTTCAGGAGATGTGCCTGGTGTTACACTCACCCCAAGATCTTTTTCCTTGAGTGAGGTTTGTAGTCTCTGACCCCCTAGACTGTACTCCGTCTGCGGCCTTCTTTGCCCTTCCCCAATCTTCATGACTTTGCACTTGGTGGGATTGAACTCCAGGAGCCAATTGCTGGACCAGGTCTGCAGCCTGTCCAGATCCCTTTGTAGTTCTGCCTGGTCTTCTATCGAGTGAATTCTTCTCATCAACTTCACGTCATCTGCAAACAGGGACACCTCAGAGTCTATTCCTTCCGTCATGTCGTTCACAAATACCAGAAACAGCACTGGTCCTAGGACTGACCCCTGCGGGACCCCGCTGGTCACAGGTGCCCACTCTGGCACCTCGCCACGTACCATGACTCGCTGCTGTCTTCCTGACAAGTATTCCCTGATCCATTGTACTGCCTTCCCTGTTATCCCTGCTTGGTCCTCCAGTTTTTGCACCAATCTCTTGTGTGGAACTGTGTCAAACGCCTTCTTGCAGTCCAAGAAAATGCAATCCACCCACCCCTCTCTCTCTTGTCTTACTGCTGTCACCATGTCATAGAACTCCAGTAGGTTTGTGACACAGGATTTCCCGTCCCTGAAACCATGTTGGCTGCTGTTGATGAGATCGTTCCATTCTAGGTGTTCCACCACTCTTCTCCTGATAATCTTCTCCATGATGTGTGTGTGTGTGTGTGTGTGTGTGTGGGTGTGTGTGTGCGCGCGTGTGTGTGTGTGTGTGTGTGTGTGTATGTGTGTATATGTGTGTGTGTGTGTGTATATGTGTGTGTGTGTGTGTACGTGTGTGTGTGTGTGTGTGTACGTGTGTGTGTATGTGTGTGTGTGTGTGTGTGTGTGTGTACGTGTGTGTGTGTGTGTGTACGTGTGTGTGTGTACGTGTATGTGTGTGTGTGTACGTGTGTGTGTGTGTGTGTGTACGTGTGTGTGTGTGTATGTGTGTATGTGTGTGTGTGTGTGTGTGTGTGTATGTGTGTATGTGTGTGTGTGTGTGTGTATATGTGTATGTGTGTGTGTGCATGTGTGTGTGTGCATGTGTGTGTGTGCATGTGTGTGTGTGCATGTGTGTGTGTGCATGTGTGTGTGTGCATGTGTGCATGTGTGCGTGTGCGTGTGCGTGTGTGTGTGTGTGTGTGTGTGTGTGTGTGTGTGTACTCACCTATTTGTACTCACCTATTTGTGGTTGCAGGGGTCGAGTCCTAGCTCCTGGCCCCGCCTCTTCACCGGTTGCTACTAGACCCTCTCTCTCCCCGCTCCATGAGCTTTATCAAACCTCGTCTTAAAACTGTGTATGGTTCCTGCCTCCACTACGTCATTTTCTAGGCTATTCCACTGCCTTACAACTCTATGACTGAAGAAATACTTCCTACTATCTCTCTGACTCATTTGTGTCTTCAACTTCCAATTGTGGCCTCTTGTTTCTGTGTCCCCTCCCTGGAACATCCTGTCCTTGTCCACCTTGTCTATTCCACGCAGTATTTTATATGTCGTTATCATGTCTCCCCTGACCCTCCTGTCCTCCAGTGTCGTCAGGCCGATTTCCCTTAATCTTTCTTCATAGGACATTCCCCTTAGCTCTGGAACTAACCTTGTTGCAAACCTTTGTACTTTCTCTAGTTTCTTGACGTGCTTTATCAAGTGCGGGTTCCAAACAGGTGCTGCATACTCCAGTATGGGCCTGACATACACGGTGTACAGTGTCTTGAATGATTCCTTACTAAGGTGTCGGAATGCTGTTCTCAGGTTTGCCAGGCGCCCATATGCTGCAGCAGTTATCTGATTGATGTGTGCTTCCGGAGACATGCTCGGTGTTATACTCACCCCAAGATCTTTCTCCTTGAGTGAGGTTTGCAGTCTTTGGCCACCTAGCCTATACTCTGTCTGTGGTCTTCTGTGCCCTTCCCCTATCTTCATGACTTTGCATTTGGAAGGATTAAATTCGAGAAGCCATTTGCTGGACCAGGTGTCCAGTCTGTCCAGGTCTCTTTGAAGTCCTGCCTGGTCCTCATCAGATTTAATTCTCCTCATTAACTTCACATCATCTGCAAACAGGGACACTTCTGAGTCTAACCCTTCCGTCATGTCGTTCACATATACCAAAAATAGCACTGGTCCTAGGACCGACCCCTGTGGGACCCCGCTCGTCACAGGTGCCCACTGTGATACATCATTACGTACCATGACTCGTTGTTGCCTCCCTGTCAGGTATTCTCTGATCCATTGCAGTGCCCTTCCTGTTATATGCGCCTGATGCTCTAGCTTCTGCACTAATCTCTTGTGAGGAACTGTGTCAAAGGCCTTCTTGCAGTCCAAGAAGATGCAATCAACCCACCCCTCTCTCTCTTGTCTTACTTCTGTTATTTTATCATAAAACTCCAGAAGGTTTGTGACACAGGATTTGCCTTCCGTGAATCCGTGCTGGTTGGCATTTATACTCCTGTTCCGTTCCAGGTGCTCCACCACTCTCCTCCTGATAATCTTCTCCATAATTTTGCATACTATACACGTCAATGACACAGGTCTATAGTTTAGTGCCTCTTTTCTGTCTCCTTTTTTGAAAATGGGAACTACATTTGCTGTCTTCCATACCTCAGGTAGTTGCCCAGTTTCCAGGGATGTGTTGAAGATTGTGGTAAGTGGTACGCACAACATATCTGCTCCCTCTCTAAGGACCCATGGAGAGATGTTGTCCGGTCCCATTGCCTTTGAGGTATCGATGTCCCTTAGCAGTTTCTTCACCTCCTCCTCATCTGTATGTATGTCGTCCAACACTTGTTGGTGTATTCCTTGTTGGTGTCCCCATCTGGTCTGTCCCCCCAGAGTCCTTCCTGTCTCTACTGTAAATACTTCCTTAAATCTCGTGTTGAGCTCCTCACATACCTCTTGATCGTTTCTTGTGAGTTCCCCACCTTCTTTCCTCAGCCTTATCACCTGGTCCTTGACTGTTGTCTTCTTCCTAATGTGGCTATACAGCAGTTTCGGGTCAGATTTGACTTTCGATGCTATGTCGTTTTCATACTGTCTCTGGGCCTCCCTCCTTATCTGCGCATACTCGTTTCTGGCTCTTCTACTAATCTCCTTGTTTTCCTGGGTCCTATGCCTCCTGTACCTTTTCCATTCTCTGTTGCACTTAGCTTTTGCCTCCCTACACCTTCGGGTAAACCAAGGACTCGTCTTGGTCTTCCTATTATTTCTGTTTCCCTTGGGAACAAAACTTTCCTCTGCCTCCTTGCACTTTGTTGCCACATATTCCATCATCTCGTTTACTGATTTTCCTACCATTTCTCTGTCCCACTGAACCTCCTGCAGGAAGTTTCTCATACCTGTGTAGTCCCCCCTTTTATAGTTTGGCCTGTCCCCTTCAGTTCCTGTTACCTTCTCCACTTGTAACTCTACTATATAGTCAAAACTCAGAACCACATGATCGCTAGCTCCAAGGGGCCTCTCGTAAGTGATGTCCTCGATGTCTGAACTGCTCAGGGTGAACACAAGATCCAGTCTTGCTGGCTCATCCTCCCCTCTCTCTCTGGTTGTGTCCCTGACATGTTGATGCATGAGGTTTTCAAGTACCACATCCATCATCTTTGCTCTCCATGTTTCGGGACCCCCATGTGGCTCCAGGTTTTCCCAGTCGATCTCCCTGTGGTTGAAATCGCCCATTACCAGTAACTTTGCTCTGCTCGAGTGAGCTCTTCTTGCCACCTCAGCCAGTGTGTCCACCATCACCCTGTTGTTTTCTTCGTACTCCTCTCTTGGCCTCCTGCAGTTCTGTGGTGGGTTATACATCACTCCAATGACTACTTTATGTTCTCGGACTGAATTGTACCTACAATGTAGTCTCTTTCTCCAATCATGTCCATGCCTTCCATTTCCTCAAATCCCCATTGGTGTTTTATGAGCAGTGCAACCCCTCCTCCCCCTCTACTCCTTCTATCTTTCCTCAGGATCTGATATCCTGTTGGGAAGATTGTGTCTGTTATTATCTCAGCGAGTTTTGTTTCTGTGACTGCTATGATGTCTGGGGATTTTTCACTGATTCTTTCATTCCACTCCTCATGTTTATTCATTATTCCATCCGCATTTGTGTACCAAACCTTTAGTTTCTTTTCTATCATTGTGGTCATGCAAGTATATTGGGGTTGGGGGAGGAGAGCCTTGGTGGGGGCCTATATGGGGCTGTGGTGTAGGTGGGGTATGTGTTGATGGGGGTGGGGTCAGAATGCCCATAAGGGACAGCTGTTGGGGTGAGGTTTGTGATATGGGGGTTGGTGGCAGAGGGAACAGTGAGTGGGTTGGAGTATAGGTTGCTCAGTTGCGTTGGGAATGTCGCGGGTGGGGTCTTTTGGTGGGAGATTCTGTGGGGTGTGTTTGCCCTTCCTCCTGTGTCTGGGTCCTGCTCATTTTCATTGCTTCTCGTTCCTCCTTGCGTCTCTGTACCCTCTCTTTCAGTGTAGTCCTTTCTTCTTGTGTTCTGTCGCGGTCGAGGTATACTCTCTGGTACCCCTCTTTGTCTCTCAGTCTTGCTTTCTCTTGCAGAATCCTGATTCGAACTGATTCTTCCTTGAAAGTTACTCTGACAGGCCGTATCCTTCCACTCG
>NC_091319.1:12748169-12773169 GCF_038502225.1 Cherax quadricarinatus | reverse complement strand
ATAAAAAAAAACTAACCAAAGCTACCATAACAACTACAAAACAAGACAAAACCCTAACATACCCGCTATGACAGGGTACTGAGTATTGGTTAAGTTATGTTACATTAGATCCTAACCAATAGGAATTCGGAAGGAACGTATGATTCCTTATGCACAATAACCATAGACAGTATTTTACTATTATTAATATGTTAAACCCTCAAATACAATAAATCTGATACAGAAAACAGAACAACATACATGTAACATACAATAATAAAATAACCCAAAACAAGTTTTTATAACAAAACCTCGGCACATTAAAGGGTTTAAAACCAAACCCTATACATAATTAAACCTCCCACATATGTATATAAACCGAAAATCTTGTCCACAAGACTTTTTTGGTATAACCCCATAAAAACATGGTATAGACCCAAAACCTATACATACACTTAAATTTTTTCACATAGAACCTTCATCAGACAATAAAAGTTAAACATAAGACAAGAGAAGTAATAAGGATAAGGCTGCTGTAATTTGCCAGTCCCAAAAGAACTGACACGTATCTCAGAAAATTTTTTGTTGAAACCAACTTGCCAATCTAATTACTTAAAAACGAGATCCTAAGGGCTCGGTATCCTGGCTATCAAGGAAATTTTAAACACAGTGAACATAACCATCAGGCTTAGAAATTTAACCCTGGAAACCACACTTATATCTCACTATGACAAACATTCTCGTGAAACATTGCGTACCATCCATACCTAATTCTCACTACCTTCCTCTTACATACGACATAAGCTCCAGAGAGAAAAAAATACCCCCCCCCCTTTACATCCCCCCATAAGGAGACCACTCCTTTGTCCATCCTCAGGGACCCCGACAAAGGGAACCCACAGTGAGGTTCCTATAACCTTCCGGGAAACTTTTTTCCCAGGACGCCCCATAAACCAGCATATTCCTACACTTCGTCCTATAGAATCTAGCCGCCAACGCTTTTATCCTCGTATCACCCCTTAATCCCCTCATTCCCCATGAGATATCCAGATAATCTACTATGATATACATTATAGCCCTTCCAACATCCCTAGGCACTCCCCTTACATCTAGTAGTAAAGCCCTTAAAAGCGGCAAACGACCCCCCCCAACAGTCTGATAACCCCACCCATCCATGATCTCACCCCCTCCAAGGAGGTACAAAAGAAGACCACATGAAACGCCGTTTCAACATCACCACAAAACTGACAAAAAGCCTCTTCCACAAACCCCATACAACGTAACACCTCCTTGGAAGCCAGAATCCCCATGATAAAACGATACACTAATTCTCTTACTCTAGCCGGTATCCGAAGCTTACTAAAATCTTTCCAAATAACCCCCCAATCATACGTTGGATACACGGCTACCCCTTGCATAATTCCCTGACCTTTCACTACCCTCACCAACCTTTTCACTTTGATGTTATCCACCTGTTGCACTGTCAATAAAAATCTCAACATATCTTCACAAAACCTCAATTCCTTCCCACTCCACCATTTACGTGCCTCCTCCATAACTCTTCCTACTTTAGCTCCCCTCACACCCCCTTCCCTTATATACCTCTGCTTGATATATACAGCCATTACTCTCAGTCCTAAAGGCAACAAACCTAAACCCCCTCTTCGAACATCAGTTATAACTACCTCCTTACTTAACCATGCCCTCACAAATCCCCACACAAACTTCAGCACCCTCCTCTGCATTTCCACAATATCTCGTACCTCTAAGGAAAAAACCTCTGCCACCCCTCATACCTTGCTATAGACAAGTGAATTTACCACCACCACCCTCTGATGTAAAGCTACGTCCCTCGCACTTAAACCTCCTAGTCTACTTAAAACCTTACCCGTGACAGACTCCGAATTTACCCTTCTGCATGCCTGCACTTCCGCCATATACCATATCCCACATACCCTGATTCTGTCAACCACTGTCCATCCTAACACCATCCCCAAGCCGCCCCCCCTATCCAATCACCGACCTCAAGTAACCTTGATTTCACCGTATTTACTCTCATTCCGGTATTCATACCAAACATCTGAATCACTCTACCCACCCTCCTTAACTCCTCCTTACCCCGTAGCAAAACAGTAGTATCATCCACATACCCAACGATGCCCCCTTTGCACCCCCCCCCTCCATCTCCTGTTTGTCCATCACACGCTCAACAGACTCATAAAAAGGTTTCTGCACACACGCAAAGAGCAGCTGTGACATCGGACAGCCCTGCCTCAAACCTCTCTCCATCGGTACACTTTCACCCATCCTCCCATTGACCTGTACCCTCACCTCTGCCTCAGCATACAGGGTGTTCACCCACCTCACTACCCGCTCCCGAAACCCTAACCTCTCTAAGCAAACCCCTAAGAAATCTCTGTCCACGCAATCATATGCATTCACCCAATCTAAACCTAGTATTCCCCCTCCCGTACATCTCTCTAGAAAATCCCTAATCAAACCATGTCCATCCCTCATCCTTCTCCCCGGAATTCCCAACTGCCCCCTATGTAACACTAAACCCAACACTTTCCTCATTCTGTTGCCCAAAACCTTAGCAAAAATCTTGTAATCCGAGCACATTAACGTAATCGCACGGTAATCATTCAAAACTCGGCATTCCTTTTTGGGCACTAAAACCGTGACACCCGTTCTTTGCGATTTCCCCATCCTCCCACTACTTAACATACAATTCAAAACCCCCAGCAGACAATGCCGTACACTCCCCCAATGACACCTATCAAAATCGTTTGGTATGCCGTCTATGCCTCCTCCACCTCCTCTACACCAATACTACCCTCGAGTCTGTCACTGTCCTGCTCACTTAATACCCTATTAAACCCTTCATCCCCAAAACGTCCCTCACCCACTCCCCCGCCAACCCTCCTCCACTTCTCCCTAAACCAAAAATCTGCATACAAACTAATGTTTTCCGTGGTGGATAGGCCTTGACCCTCCTCAAAGCCACCCCACCCCCTGTACCTGCCTCAATATACGCCAAGGTGGTTTTCGCCTGCCGTTCCTTAAACCTCCTTAATACAAAACCCGATGGCCTACCCCCCCTTAAAACATCCTCCAACCCCGCCCTAACTCGAATTGCCTCAAATTTTTCATTGTGAATTTCCGCCAACCTATTTCGCAAACGTTCCATGTCCTCACTCCGCCCCACCCGATCCTCTGAATAACAGTCATTTAACTGACCCTTAAGATAATTTTGTAGACCATAGCTCCACCTCGCCATCTCCTTACCCCGTACTTTAAAAAATTTCGCGATTTCAACTTTAGCCCTCATTTCCCACCAATCCAGAAAATCCATTTCCATATTCTTAGTCTCCCAAAAGGATTTCCACCAATCTTCAAAACCTGTAGGGTCACCCTCGTCCCTAAGTAGCCTCACATTTAATTTCCAGTATCCCGCATAAACTCTCACTATGCCATCTACCCTCAAATCTGCTATAACAGCACGATGATCAGAAAAACCCACATCGATAGTCCTCACCCTCTCCACATCTATGCCCTGCCTAACATAAATCCTATCTAACCGTGCCTCATATCCCCTACGAATAAAAGTGTGCTCCACTCCATATCCCCTACTTCCCACCACATCTACCACTCCAACATCTCGCAAAACATCCCGCAGAACCCCCAAAAAACCCGCCCCCCCTCGGAACCACATCACCATTCCTAATGACACAATTCCAATCCCCACCAATCACCGTAAAAGCAGGTAAACCTCTCAAGTGATATACCAGAACATTGCGTACAAAATCCACCTTCACTCTAGCGTTACTAGTTGCTGGCATGTACACACCTACAAAACTAACCCTCCTGGTCCCCCAAAACCCATCCACCCTGACAACCCTCCCACCCCCCCCTCCTCCCAACCCAGGATACGCAAAGGACTGGTCTCCTATGACTATGACTATGCAATGCGACATATGATGGTATCGGCCTCCTCAGGGTCATTTTCAGTGTGAAGGATCCTTCCGGCATCCCCTCGTAAGGGCCGTCCCTCCACATTCCCATGCTCGCCGAGTGTACAGTCCCATAACCACTGAACACATCTTGTAGGCTGTATGCTGTTGCCTCAAAAGGTACATTCCTTACCTTCACCCAAGTAAAATACTTAGACACATCATGCAAGCATACTTCCACTGCCGAATTGATACTCATCCTCCTTTCTTGAAATTCGTCGACGATGGTAGAGTAGAAGTCAGCTCTCATGAACTTCACGAAGACCCTTGACATACCATTCAGTGCCACACCATACAGCTCTTCATTGGGGATGCCATAATAGTCCCTGATAATGCTTGGCAGGAGAACGTCCATCGTGGCGCTGCTTAAAGATCCTCTAACCAGCTCAATGCAGACAGTATTTATGCGCCGGTTCATTCGGTCCGCCATCTTGGTGCTAATGCTATGTTTTCCTCACCAGGTGGCGTGCAAGAGAAACTGTAGAAGCGTCCTCTCTCCCCGCAGGTCGAGAGACGAATGCATATATATCTATATATATATATATATATATATATATATATATATATATATATATATATATATATATATATATATATATATATATATATATATATATATATATGTAAAATGTGTGTGTGTGTGTCTGAATGTCTGAATGAACAGAAAGATTGATGGAGGTTAGAACCATGGTTCTGGGACTGACAAGTCCGGCACTTTACTGCTGAGTTACGGAACTTCTAATAGGGAAGTTTGGGAAACAGTTGTTTTGTGCATGATTTTCCTAAGCGGCACCAACTGTAACCCAGCTGATTCCTCCTCACAGCCCAGGAGCTTTAGCAGTAAATCCATCCTTACCTCCCTCAGGAGTAAAGCCTTGTATCTCTCTGTCCCAGGGCCACGGTTCAGGCCCCCCCTCCATCTATAAATTTATATATATCCCATCTGGTATACGAGTATTTGTATTTGTGTTAAATATTATTGAGGCAATAATATTGAACACAAATACTGTTGATTGAGTTTATTATTCAGGTTATTGAGGTTCCTTGGCCTCAGAAGCAGCAGTTTCTATTTCTTGTTATCATTGAATTTTGCTACTTTTGGCGGAAGTCTTGTTGCCCATATACCATTTATAAGGATCACGACCGGGATGAGGGCGATCACCGAGCCTGCAGACACTTCACTTGTTGCACGCATCCACTGTCAAGCTCCTCCCTGCTAAACCACTTAGTTTTAATCTTGTTTTTCTTTCTCCTTCTTGTTCTTTCTCCTTCTTTCTCCTTCTCCTTCTTTCTCCTTCTCCTTCTTTCTCCTTCTCCTTCTTTCTCCTTCTCCTTCTTTCTCCTTCTCCTTCTTTCTCCTTCTCCTTCTTTCTCCTTCTCCTTCTTTCTCCTTCTCCTTCTTTCTCCTTCTCCTTCCTTCTCCTTCCTTCTCCTTCCTTCTCCTTCCTTCTCCTTCCTTCTCCTTCTTTCTCCTTCTTCTTCTTCTTCTTCTTCTTCTTCTTCTTCTTCTTCTTCTTCTTCTTCTTCTTCTTCTTCTTCTTCTTCTTGCTCAATGCGTTTTAACTTCCAGGCGTTGTTTCTGATTGCTGAGCCAGTTTCGAAGATTGGTTTATAAAGCTTCACTTGAATTCTCTGCACATGATTTAACGGTAATGGCGTAGTTATACAGTAGTTGAAATAAATTACGATAACTATCACAAAAAAGTCAAAAAGTCAGTGCGACTAATTACAACTGGGGTCTTCGTATTTCTACTGTGTTCCTTATATTTCCACTGTGGTCCTTTTATTACCACTAGGGTCCTTATATTACCACTAGGGTCCTTATATTACCACTAGGGTCCTTATATTACCACTGGGGTCCTTATATTACCACTGGGGTCCTTATATTACCACTAGGGTCCTTATACTACCACTGGGGACCTTATATTACCACTAGGGTCCTTATATTACCACTAGGGTCCTTATATTACCACTAGGGTCCCTATATTACCACTAGGGTCCTTATATTACCACTAGGGTCCTTATATTACCACTAGGGTCCTTATATTACCACTGGGGTCCTTATATTACCACTGGGGTCCATACGTTACCACTGGGGTCCTTATGTTACCACTGTAGTTCTTATATTAACACTATGGTCTTTATATTACATCTGTGGCACTTATATTTCCACGGTGGTTCTTATATTTCCACTGTGCTCCTTATATCACCACTGTGTTCCTTATATTTCCACTCTGGTCCTTATATTTCCCTGATATTGTAAATGTGTCGTATTTAGCAATAATTTCAGCTTCAGTTGTGTCTGAATTATCTTTTGAGTTCTTGACATAACACAACAACTCACAGTAATTTAGAGCCTAATTTTGCTGTGTATATAATTAAAGAATTATAATGAATTCATCAGGCAGGAAATGTTTTATTGCAAAAATCTATTCCGAATATGTGGTTTCCATAAATTTTTGCGATACTGTTTCAAATATCGGTTTTCGTTATTTTACGTAAGGCAAGTTATTAAACTAATTGGGACATAATTCTTATTCGTTGGATATTGGTGAGGCGCTTGTTAAGTTTACAGGTTGTTTGTTATTGCGTCTTCTGGTGGTTTGTTGAAGACTGCTGGTAATGGGTGTGGTATGTGGCATTTAGAGGGAAGGAAGTGAAGGAAGGAGGGGAGAGGAGAACGGTGGGACGATCGGAACGGAGAGAATAAGAGTGTAGAAGTTACGTATTGGGAGATGAAAAGAATGAAATAGGGAGGCGGAAATAGTGGAGCGGGAGAAGTAGATAAGGGATAGAAAAGAAAATGAGTAAAGGAAGAGGAGAATAAAAGGGAGAAGAGAAGGAAGGGGCGAAAACGAAAAGGAATCGGAGAAAGAGAGAAGTGTTAAATAGAAAAAAGGGGAAAGGGAAACAAGAAAAATAGAGAAAGAGAAAAGTGTATAATGAGATAAAAAGTGATTAAAAAGAAGATTAGCACATAAGATAGCGAGAATAAAAAACAGGGAGAGAGAAAAATAGGAAAGCGAGAAGTTGATTATGGTTGAGCAGTGAGAGAGAGAAAGAGAGAGAGAGAGAGAGAGAGAGAGAGAGAGAGAGAGAGAGAGAGAGAGAGAGAGAGAGAGAGAGAGAGAGAGAGAGAGAGAAAGAGAGAGAGACAGAGACAGAGACAGATACAGAGAGAGAGAGAGAGAGAGAGAGCTGGCTCCTAACTGCCTTGTTCATTTTCATTCCCAGAGATTACCACTCAGGTTAGTACCCATGCCTCATTTGCATATTTCATTACACAAGAAAGTGCTTGAGGGACCTGCAGAGGCAGCTGAAAGGTATTCAGCGAAGCTCGGAATGTGTTTGGCGATAGTTAAAGTAGGAATCACTGGCCGTGTTCAGCGGCATATATATACATGTTAAGAGCAGGGGAGTCCAAGTTTTTTTTTTTTTTCAGTGGCCGGCCCCATGACCAGAAATCAAAGTGTATGTGCGTGTGCGGGGCCGTATGAGTTTTTATTGTTGATAACAGTGGTGAATTTATTCAATAATCAATTATAGAACAGTAGTAGCAGCTACTACTACTACTACTACTACTACTACTAATAATAATAATAATAATAATAATAAACATGGTAATAATAATAATAATAAGAGCTCTTTGGATATTATAAAATAATATATATATATGTATACATATATATATATATATATATATATATATATATATATATATATATATATATATATATATATATATATATATATATATATATATATATATATACATGTAGCTGTGTTCTGTGGACTCTGAACGCTGATGTTTTTTATAATTTTTGTATTGGGAATTTTTCGTTATGTATCAATGAAACTGTTGTAATGTATTATAAAAGGAGAATATCTGGATACATAGTAAGAGTAAGGGATGCTATTATAATGTAAAGAATTTTCTGTCCTAAATTCACTCTGCTTAAGCGTATTTACTCTACGCTAACCAGTTCCCTGCATCATTTCCCTTCCTTCCTCTCCCTTCCTACCTTTATCAAGGCCCATTGTGTACATCCCTATCTTCCCTTCCTCTTCCTTCCTCCACTCCTACTTTTCTCTTTGATCCTCCAGTTCCTTCAAACACCACCACCCGTTTACCTCCTGCCTTCTTCCTCTCACTTGCACTTTTCCTGCCTTTCACCTTCACCTGTCCTTCCTCTCACCTTCACCTGCCCTCCCTCTCACTTTTACCTGTTCTCTCAGTCACCTTCACCTCTCCTGCATTTCACCTTCACCTGTCCTCTCACCATCAACTTTCTTCCCCTAACTCCTTTACCAAACTATCCGCCTAGCAGCCTGCAGTCTCTAATAAATTAATGCAGTGTTATGCAGCTTAACTCTGCCCGACTTACCTTGGGTCAGCTTACAGTTAGTGGGTGTTGCTTACAACAAGTAAAGCAATGTTTCATGATGCCCGTGTCTTCGCCAGGTTTGTGTATGTACAATATATACATATGTATATATATATGTATATATATATATATATATATATATATATATATATATATATATATATATATATATATATATGTATATATATATATATATATATATATATATATATATATATATATATATATATATATATATATATATATATATATATATATATATATATATATATATATATGCATATGTATGTGTCGTGCCGAATAGGTAAAATTGGTCAATTAGCAAGAACTCATTTAAAATTAAATCCTTTCTAAAATTTTCTCTTATACGTTTAAAGATATATTTTTTTTCATTTATGTTAATGTAAAAATTAATAATTTTGCACCAAAAGGACCTTAGAAAACTTACCTAACCTTATTATAACAAGCGAAATTTAATCCAACTAAATATATTTTAGATAAGTTTACAGTAATTTAATTATAAACGAACACAATGAAATATATTTTTTTTCGTTAGGTTTTGAATGATTTTTGCGAAATTATTGCACACTCAAATTTTTCGCTTGCCTTATTCGGCAAAAAGAGCGCTGCTATTCAAGCCAAAATAGCAAGTTTTAACTATTTGGCACGACATATATATATATATATATATATATATATATATATATATATATATATATATATATATATATATATATATATATATATATATATATATCCTTTTTCATCTCTCCTCCCTCTCATCTTCACATCTCTCTCTCCTCTTCATGTCACTTCCACCTCACCTTCATCTATTCCCATTTTCCTTCATCTCTCCTCACTCTAACCTTCGCCTCTCTTCTCTTTCTCCTTCAAATTTCTTCTCTATTTCCTTCACCTTTCCTTCCCTCGAGGTGAAGGAAGGAGCGAGATTAGGGTAATGAGACTCTTGGGTGGAGGAGGGAAGTAGGGAGAGGTAAGGTTTCACCCTCGGGGTGAGTGATACAGTAGAGGAGAGGTGGTGTTTGACTCCTGGAGGTGAGGCTTCACCCCTTCGGTGGGTGATATAGGAAGGGAAGGGTGAGGTTTTACCCCTGGGGTGTGAAGTTTCACCCCTGGGGTGGGTAAGGTCCACCTCATTCGTCTCCCTAAATACCTAGACGCCATCTTGAGTGTCACACACACTACTTTTCTCAAATTTATCGAGTTTAGTGAAAACAAAATATATATTCCTGGCCCTTGGCGTTGAGACTTGGATGACTATTGTTTTAGTGGCCCGGAGTGAACGTGTGTGGCCGTGTGCGTGTGTGGCCCGGGGTGAAAGTTAGTGGCCAGGTGGTGTACGTATGTGGTCCGGGGTGAACGTGTGTGCCCCGGGGTGAATGTGTGTGCCCCGGGGTGAACGTGTGTGTCCCGGGGTAAACGTGTGTGCCCCGGGGTGAAAGTGTGTGACCCTGGGTGGCAGTATGTAGCCAGGTAATGGACGTGTGTGGCCCTCGGGTGAAGGTGTGTGGCCCGGATTGAAAGTGTGTGGCCAGATGGTGAACGTGTGTGGCCCTGGGGTGAACTCGTGTGTCCCGGGGGTGAAATTAACGTAATCATAATTGAGCCTAACACAAAAATAGCTAACAATGAAATTAATAAGAGGTATAGAACGTTAAGAAAGCCACGCACTAAATACACTACATCCTTGCGGCTCATTCAGGCCCATTGACTAGAGGAGGAGGCTCGATCCTCCGTCAACTTAGCGCGAGTTGTAGCAATATGAAGACCTGCTTGAGCTTCCACACTACGACAGTACTCCAAGAAAACATTTGTAAATTCCCAGTCCTTGATATGGAATATTGATAATGTTTACTGTATCTCGGAAGGAAGTTTCTCCCTCCTGGAGATCTCTGATAGTGCTGGAACTCTCTCTCTCTCTCTCTCTCTCTCTCTCTCTCTCTCTCTCTCTCTCTCGTAAGAGAATGCTTGGCAGAGATGTTGGACAGGACGATAAGGAGAAACACAAAATAATCTCATATAGAAGAAGTTTTGTGTCGCTTGTTTTGCCTGGGAGGTGAGGAGGTAGTTTTGTGATATGTGCCAGACAGGCTGGCTGTGGTGCCCATTATGTGGGAAGACTGTGTGGGAAGCTTGTGTGGGAACACAGACTGGCTGTGGTGCCCATTGTGTGGAAAAACTGTGTGGGAACACAGACTGGCTGTGGTGCCCATTGTGTGGGAAGATTGTGTGGGAACACAGACTGGCTGAGGTGCCCATTATGTGGGAACACTGTGTGGGAACACAGACTGGCTGTGGTGCCCATTGTGTGGGAAGATTGTGTGGGAACACAGACTGGCTGTGGTGCTCATTGTGTGGGAAGACTGTGTGGGAAGATTGTGTGGGAACACAGACTGGCTGTGGTGCCCATTGTGTGGGAAGACTGTGTAGGAAGATTGTGTGGGAACACAGACTGGCTGTGGTGCCCATTGTGTGGGAAGACTGTGTGGGATGATTGTGTGGGAACATAGACTGGCTGTGGTGCCCAGTGTGTGGGAAGATTGTGTGGGAACACAGATTGGCTGTGGTGCCCATTGTGTAGGAAGACTGTGTGGGAACACAGACTGGCTGAGGTGCCCATTGTGTGGGAAGACTGTGTGGGAACACTGTGTGGAAACAAAGACGGGCTGTGGTGCTCACTGTGCGGGAAGACTGTGGGGGAAGTCTGTGAGGGAAGACTGTGTGGGAAGACTGTGTGGGAACACTGTGTGGAAACAAAGACGGGCTGTGGTGCTCACTGTGCGGGAAGACTGTGGGGGAAGTCTGTGAAGGAAGACTGTGTGGGAAGACTGTGTGGGAACACAGACTGGCTGTGGTGCTCACTGTGTGGGAAGACTGTGGGGGAAGTCTGTGCTGGAAGACTGTGGGGGAAGTATGTGTGGGAAGACTGTGTGGGAATACAAACCGGCTGTGGTGCCCACTGTATTGGAACACAGTATAGGAACACTGTGTCGGAACACTGTGTGGAAATATTGCGTGGGAACACTGTGTAGGAACAAAGACTGGCTGTGGTGCTCACTGTGTGGAACACTGTGTGGGAACACAGTGTGGGAACACTGTGTGGGAACACAATGTTGGAACAATGTATGGAACACTGCGTGGGAACACTGTGTGAGAACACAGTGTGGGAACACTGTGTAGGAACACAATGTGGGAACAATGTGTGGGAACACTGTGTGAGAAGACTGTGTGGGAACACTGTGTGGGATCACAATGTGGCAACAATGTGTGGGAATATTGTGTGGGAAGACTGTGTGGGAACACAGTGTGGGAAGACTGTGTGGGAACACAGTGTGGGAACACTGTGTGAGAACACAGTGTGGGAAGACTGTGTGGGAACAATGTGTGGGAACACTGTGTGGGAACACTGTGTGGGAACACAATGTGGGAACACTGTGGGAACACTGTGTCGGAACAGTGTGTGGAACACAGTGTGGGAACACTGTGTGGGAAAACAATGTGGGAACACTGTGTGGGAACACTGTGTGAGAACACAGTGTGGGAACACTGTGTGGGAACACAATGTAGGAACACTGTGTAGGAAAACTGTGTGAGAACACAGTGTGGGAACACTGTGTGAAACACAATGTGGGAACACTGTGTGGGAACACTGTCTTGGAACACAGTGTGAGAACGTTGTGTGGAACACTGTGTGAGAACACAATGTGGGAACACTGTCTGGGAACACAATGTGGGAGCACTGTGTGAGAACATTGTGTGGAACATTGTGTGGAAACACTGTGTGGGAACACTCTGTGAGAACATTGTGTGGAACACTGTGTGGAAACACTGTGTGGGAACACTGTGTGTGAACATTGTGTGGAACACTGTGTGGAAACACTGTGTGGGAACACTGTGTGAGAACATTGTGTGGAACACTGTGTGGAAACACTGTGTGGGAACAGTGTGAGAACATTGTGTCAAACACTGTGTGGGAACACTGTGTGGGAACACTGTGTGGGAACACTGTGTGAGAACATTGTGTGCTAACACAATGTGGGAACATTGTGTGGGAACACTGTGTGAGAACATTGTGTGGGAACACTGTGTGGGAACATTGTGTGGAACAGTGTGGGAACATTGTGTGGGAACACTGTGTGGGAACATTGTGTGGAACAGTGTGGGAACATTGTGTGGGAACACTGTGTGGGAACATTGTGTGGTACAGTGTGGGAACATTGAGTGGGAACACTGTGTGAGAACATTGTGTGGGACAGTGTGGGAACATTGTGTGGGAACACTGTGTGAGAACATTGTTTGGGACAGTGTGGGAACATTGTGTGGGAACACTGTGTGAGAACATTGTGTGGGACAGTGTGGGAACATTGTGTGGGAACACTGTGTGGGAACATTGTGTGGGACAGTGTGGGAACATTGTGTGGGAACACTGTGGGAGAACATTGTGTGGAACATTGTGTGGAAACACTGTGTGGGAACACTCTGTGAGAACATTGTGTGGAACACTGTGTGGAAACACTGTGTGGGAACACTGTGTGTGAACATTGTGTGGAACACTGTGTGGAAACACTGTGTGGGAACACTGTGTGAGAACATTGTGTGGAACACTGTGTGGAAACACTGTGTGGGAACAGTGTGAGAACATTGTGTGGAACACTGTGTGGGAACACTGTGTGGGAACACTGTGTGGGAACACTGTGTGAGAACATTGTGTGCTAACACAATGTGGGAACATTGTGTGGGAACACTGTGTGAGAACATTGTGTGGGAACACTGTGTGGGAACATTGTGTGGAACAGTGTGGGAACATTGTGTGGGAACACTGTGTGGGAACATTGTGTGGAACAGTGTGGGAACATTGTGTGGGAACACTGTGTGGGAACATTGTGTGGTACAGTGTGGGAACATTGAGTGGGCACACTGTGTGAGAACATTGTGTGGGACAGTGTGGGAACATTGTGTGGGAACACTGTGTGAGAACATTGTGTGGGACAGTGTGGGAACATTGTGTGGGAACACTGTGTGAGAACATTGTGTGGGACAGTGTGGGAACATTGTGTGGGAACACTGTGTGGGAACATTGTGTGGGACAGTGTGGGAACATTGTGTGGGAACACTGTGTGGGAACATTGTGTGGGACAGTGTGGGAACATTGTGTGGGAACATTGTGTGGGAACACTGTGTGGGAACACTGTGTGGGAACATTGTGTGGAACAGTGTGGGAACACTGTGTGGGAACATTGTGTGGAACACTGTGGGAACACTGTGTGGGAACATTGTGTGGAACAGTGTGGGAACACTGTGTGGGAACATTGTGTGGAACAGTGTGGGAACACTGTGTGGGAACATTGTGTGGGAACACTGTGTGGGAACACTGTGTGGGAACATTGTGTGGAACAGTGTGGGAACACTGTGTGGGAACATTGTGTGGAACAGTGTGGGAACACTGTGTGGGAACATTGTGTGGAACAGTGTGGGAACACTGTGTGGGAACATTGTGTGGAACAGTGTGGGAACACTGTGTGGGAACATTGTGTGGAACAGTGTGGGAACACTGTGTGGGAACATTGTGTGGAACAGTGTGGGAACACTGTGTGGGAACATTGTGTGGAACAGTGTGGGAACACTGTGTGGGAACATTGTGTGGAACAGTGTGGGAACACTGTGTGGGAACATTGTGTGGAACAGTGTGGGAACACTGTGTGGGAACATTGTGTGGAACAGTGTGGGAACACTGTGTGGGAACATTGTGTGGGAACACTGTGTGGGAACACTGTGTGGGAACATTGTGTGGAACACTGTGGGAACACTGTGTGGGAACATTGTGTGGAACAGTGTGGGAACACTGTGTGGGAACATTGTGTGGAACAGTGTGGGAACACTGTGTGGGAACATTGTGTGGAACAGTGTGGGAACACTGTGTGGGAACATTGTGTGGAACAGTGTGGGAACACTGTGTGGGAACATTGTGTGGAACAGTGTGGGAACACTGTGTGGGAACATTGTGTGGAACAGTGTGGGAACACTGTGTGGGAACATTGTGTGGAACAGTGTGGGAACACTGTGTGGGAACATTGTGTGGAACAGTGTGGGAACACTGTGTGGGAACATTGTGTGGAACAGTGTGGGAACACTGTGTGGGAACATTGTGTGGAACAGTGTGGGAACACTGTGTGGGAACATTGTGTGGAACAGTGTGGGAACACTGTGTGGGAACATTGTGTGGAACAGTGTGGGAACACTGTGTGGGAACATTGTGTGGAACAGTGTGGGAACACTGTGTGGGAACATTGTGTGGAACAGTGTGGGAACACTGTGTGGGAACATTGTGTGGAACAGTGTGGGAACACTGTGTGGGAACATTGTGTGGAACAGTGTGGGAACACTGTGTGGGAACATTGTGTGGAACAGTGTGGGAACACTGTGTGGGAACATTGTGTGGAACAGTGTGGGAACACTGTGTGGGAACATTGTGTGGAACAGTGTGGGAACACTGTGTGGGAACATAGTGTGGAACAGTGTGTAGAAATACAGGAAAAACATTCACGGAATATTTTCTTGCCTTGTTTTTTTTTTTTTTTTTATTTTCTAATTTTATTTATCTGGTTGTTTGTTTTGCTTTAATGTTTTATATTTTTTGTTTAATACTTGCCCTTTTCCTCTTTCTTCTTCTGTCTGTATCTCTCTCTATCTCTTTCTCCTTCCTTCCTTCTCTCTCTTCTTCGTTCTCACCATCCGTCCGCCCCTCACTTTCTCTTGCGCTATCTCTGACTCTGTTTTCATCCATTCTCTTATCAACCTCTCTCTTTCTTTCTTTCTCTCTCTCTCTCTCTCTCTCTCTCTCTCTCTCTCTCTCTCTCTCTCTCTCTCTCTCTCTCTCTCTCTCTCTCTCTCTCTCTCTCTCTCTCTCTCTCTCTACACCCTTATTCCCACTCTCCCTCATTCTGCAATCCGTCCACCTCTATCCCGTTACTTCCTTCCCTCTTCAATCTCTCCTTGACACTGCTCGGCTCTCTTCCCCTTTCTTAATCCCCAGCCTCTCTCCGGTCCTCCCTCTCTCCGTCCATCAATCCGTCCGTACATCCATCCCCTTCCATCCTTCCTCCCTGTTGCCCTCCCTCCTCCCCTCCCTCCTCCCCTCCCTCCTCCCCTCCCTCCATCCACTGTAACACTACAAATTCAACTGTAGCGGAAGTCAACTAGCATAACTATTCTATTAAAACTTGGCTCCACCAGTACCGACGGCAGTTCCAGTCGTATAATGCAAATACAGAACAAAAAGTATTAAAAATAACAATACGGTGGATGGAATAATTAGCAAACAACCCATACTTTCCTCTCCAAACGTGTGTCTCATCCGCAAAATGTAGAAAGAGGTGGATCAAAAATGTCCTCACATACCTGGCTCCCGGCAGCGCGTATTGTGTAATTTTGGTTTTATTAGGGAACAACAAAAGAGGGAGTAGCTTTTATTTTTGGCTGACCAAAATTAGGCCAGCATCATGGAAAATGTTTTTTTCCAACTCTCTGGCTTTTAAAATTTGGTCAGTTAATGCTGTTGTGGCATTACTTGACTCACGGGGGCAGCTACAGGATTTTGTTTTAAATTTGTACTTAAGTATTGGTGTTAACTGTGTCAGTATGCTGTGTGATGTTAAATTTGGTTTTGCTGGGAGAGAAGACAGAAGCTGTTAGCTGCGGTCATTTCTCAAATTTGATCTTATTGAACGTAGTTTCAGTGAACACGACCTTAGAGAACCTAGCTCAGAAGAACTCAATCTCAGTTAACCCAGCCTCAGTAAAAATGACACACTGAATCTAGTTTAACAAAAGCCGGCTTCAGTAAACTCGACTTAACTGATCTCAATTCAGGGAACTCGGCCTAACTTAACCCGGCCTTAGTGACACTGAACCCAGCCTATCAGAACTCTGCCTCTCCGAATCAAGTCTATCGCACATACGGTTTCAGTTCTAGAATGGCTTTATCTAGGGACTCAGAGTTAGAGTTCGAGACTACTTTTTGTTTGAGGTCAAAAATGTGAAGTCTCCTGAGGTAAGAGAGTGATTGAATAAGAGACAATGATGCCTGATTGCAGACTCGGAGGGAGAGCTTAGATAGGTAAAGGCCATTACTGAAAGATTTACTTATGTATTCTGATATACTATATTATTTTACAGTTTTCACTTCAATATCCTAGAGAGTCGACTTCAACAATATATATATATATATATATATATATATATATATATATATATATATATATATATATATATATATATATATATATATATATATATATATATATATATATATATTGGTGAAAAGTTAAAAAAACACACAAGAGAAACTAACGAGAAAATATTATGTCTTCGTTTTGCTCGCCCGGAGCTCTGTCAAGCCAATACAAAAACTGTTACAATGGATAAATACAAGGAATGAGGTGACATTCAACACTTCTCCTCCAGTCAGGATACTAAAAGTAAGGAATCATCATCATCAACGGTTTCTCCTTGATGTAAGCATACAGCATCTGCAGCCTAGACTTTCTTGACGTGGGATGCTGCTATATATACCAACCCTTTACCGAGCTACGCTTTCCGTCCTTCATCATCATATGACATCTGACTCGTTCATCATTTCCAGAAGTACACAAACGAGACAAAATACACGGATTTCAATTTGTATGATAATACTTGCTGGCAATCAGCTGCATGCAATAAGATACTGTAAGTGCGGGAGCTGGCGTAGTCGCCTGCCATTTGTCAAAGTACGGAGAGTAACATAGGGCATATCCTCCCACTATTCTCTCATGTATAGCATTCTGTTGCTAAACAGGTTGCACATTTATGCATCACCCGAGGGAAATATTACGTGGATTGCTGTTTACATATTCATAGGAAAGCTCTTAACTCTGCAAGTTTATACAGTGCCTAGGAATGGTAAGTAATCAGGTTAGTTCCGAGGAAGGTGAGGGGTACCTTCATTTCTATAGGTCAAGAGTCCTTCGCTAGCTTCAAGGCGCACGAAAGGAATGTTAGATATAACAAAAGCTAGTATGGCAGATGGGTTGATCAGTACGTAGATTGAAAAGTCTCTGGCTAGGATAATGAGAGCAGGAGCTCTAGTGAGAGCACGAACTCTCCCTCAGAGAATCATCTCCAAAATGACTCTTGATGTCCAAGGTCCACCTAAATAAACTATATTTTGATAAACATTTATTATACTTCTGTGAAACTTTAACAAGGTTGCGGCTGGTCATCTTGTGAGTAAAACCTGAGTCACGTAATTTCCCCCTCTGACTAATATTACAGAGAACTAATATTGTAAAGCAGCAAGATTACGAAGAACTATAATTAGATACTTGTACAATACAGGTTGGCGAAACGTTTCCACAATAAAGGTATCCTAGTGTTACGCAAGTGTCTGATTCATCACTATAATTAAGTTGAACCCAGCCTAATCATATTGCATGACCTGTGCGTCACCAGATAACTGACTTATGTTATTTATATTATACTCACTGCGAAGAGTGAGGCGAGGTGAGCAAGCTGGAGGGGAAACAGGTATGACCCGAAGGAAAAATTAACTCCAGCATCTTAAATGAAGAGCACTTCACCAGCGTCTAGAAGCCTCGTCCTTTGGAAGGAAAATTAGCGACAGTGTTAGCAGCTGTTCCTCTCGGAGAGGGAGATTTATCATCTTTTTCTTCTCAGAGCTGCCGGTCGCTGTTGTTATTATCCGTTCGAGAGATTTAAGCGTCGAAAGAATAGCGCTAAAACAGGATAAAAAAAATCTTAACCATTATAATAGGATTTTCTGTTCATTCTAGTTTCCGTAATAAAATATTATCAAAATGGCACTGTATTATGTCAAATTATCCAAAATTCCTACCCTCCTCTATAGTTTTAAAAACTAGGACATAGCGAGACCTCCATAAGACCATCAAAGAGCAGAACACGAGACATTTATTGAAGCACCGGAGACTAAGACACAGCGAGGCCTTCTCAGCGGTACCAGAGACAGAACAGCGAGATTTTATATAAGAGCATCAAAGATCAAGACATAACAAGACTTTCACAACAGCATCAGAAGCCACAACAGAGCGAGTCTTTCATAAAAACCTCAAAAAAAAAAAAAAAAGTTCGTCGTTTCATTTTCATAAGATCACCAGATACTAGAACACAGCAAGACCTTCAGAGAAACACCATAGACAATGACAGAGAGAGACGCTCACCAGAGAGCGTGTATATACACACACACACACACACACACACAGAATACGGGCGCCTAGCAAACCTAAGAATATCATTCCAACATCTCAATAAGGAATCGTTGAGGACCCTGTACACGTGTACGTTAGGCCCATATTGGAGTATGCAGCACCAGTTTGGAGCCCACACCTAGCTACGCACGTAAGGAAATTAGAGAAAGTGCAAAGGTTTGCAACAAGACTGGTCCCGGAGCTAGGAGGAATGTCTTATGAAGAGAGGTTAAGGGAAATCGACCTGACGACACTGGAGGACAGAATAGATAGGGGGGATGTAATAACGACATATAGAATACTGAGAGGAATTGACAAGATGGACAGAGACAGAATGTTCCAGAGATAGGACATAGCAAAAAGGGGTCACAATTGGAAGCTGAAGACTCAGATGAATCACAGGGATGTTAGGAAGTATATTTCTTCAGTCACAGAGTTGTCAGGAAGTGGAATAATCTGGGAAGTGATGTAGTGGAGGCAGGATCCATACATAGCTTTAAGAAGAGGTAGTATAAAGCTCATGAAGCAGGAAGAGTGATCTAGTAGCGACCAATGAAGAGGCGGGGTCAGGAGTTGTGACTTGACCCCTGCGACCACAACTAGGAGAGTACAACTAGGTGAGTATACACACACACGCACAAAGGGCCAGGAGCTGTGAATTGACCCCTGCAGCCACATGTAGGTGAGCAAACACACGAAAACAGGCCAAGTCTCTTTCGAGAAGTGCATTTGACAATTAGTAACACACACACACACACACACACACACACACACACTCTCACTCTCTCTCTCTCTCTCTCTCTCTCTCTCTATATATATATATATATATATATATGATGTATATATATATATATATATATATATATATATATATATATATATATATATAAATATATATATATAAATATATATATATAAATATATATATATAAATATATATATGTATATATATATTTATAAGCAGGATGGAAGGCGGCACAGTGACCTTTGCGCTGGTGTGTGGCTGGCAGTCATCTAAGCAGTGCCGGTGTTACATTAACCTAGCGTGTGTGTGTGTGTGTCTGTCTGCTGGCAAGTACCTGGGCTGCCTTGGTGTTTATGGTAAGGTCTTCCTTATCTTTCTTGCGGGCGTTGAAGGTCCACGAACTGGGAAACATTAGTGACGTAATAACACTTACGAAGAAGCTGAGATGCCATTGGTGATAGTAGATGCAGAAGGAAGGAGAGGCGGAGGATAAGAGGGGAGGGAGGGAGAAGGGGAAGGGAGAGAGCAAGGTAAGGAGAAGTGGTGGTTTGATATATATAGCGAGAGAGAGAGAGAGAGAGAGAGAGAGAGAGAGAGAGAGAGAGAGAGAGAGAGAGAGAGAGAGAGAGAGAGAGAGAACAGAGCAGAGCAAGACGTCTCATCTCTCGCCTGGATCAGTCCTGGATAGATCTGTCATTTCAGCAAAGCCTTCAACACAGGAGGGATGTGGTTGGCCTTACTGTTATGTACAAGGCCAATATTGTCAAAGTACCACGCTTAGATCCACTACGAGGACAGCGTGAAGCAAGCTTCTATACCACAACACGGGCAGAAAGCAGCAACTTCACTCTGGCTGTACCCCCTTGTCCAGAATATCACTTCATTTGAGATCATTTATCCCCAGGATGACTCGAGTATGGAACACATTCGTACAGCATAATGATGTCAACGAGATAAAGTCAGTTGATCAAATGAAAATACTGGCCCACAAATGGCTCCAACTTCATCCTGTTCCCTACTTGTATGTCTCATAACAATAAAAATGCTTTCAAACGAGCCGATGTAGGTACCAGCTCTTAGCTTGTCAATAAAGTTAGGAATCCTTAACCTGTAAACAGCTTGTCAATAACCTAACCTTGTCAAACCCTGTGTAAAAGAGAGAGAGAGAGAGAGAGAGAGAGAGAGAGAGAGAGAGAGAGAGAGAGAGAGAGAGAGAGAGAGAGAGAGAGAGAGAGAGAGAGAGAGCGAGAGAGAGAGAGAGGTTGGAAATTTTTGAAAAGAAGTATAGTACGGACAATGTGCATCGCTTGTGTTGTATGCTACACTCAAATATGTTTTATATGTAAATTGAAATGAGTGTAAGCCAGCGTAAACAACTGCAAATCTGTGAATCAAAATCATACTAGTTTACTTTGAACCAGTTCAGCATACAATTTTAAATCATGAACCATGAATCATGAAACACAATACTGACAATATTTATCGAATTTAATATCGACTCGGTTGTGAAGAGATTTCACCTCTTATTATTTCACTAAAACAGGACTACATTGTTCTCAATAATTAAACTACTGACAGGAAATGGAAACCAAACAGAGCTCCGGTTCATCCTGGATCATTATAAAGTCGTGATAATAGTTTAGAATTAGTTAAATGTTTAGTTTCCAATTTGTTTGTTAGCTGTGATTTGTTCCACCCAAGGTACTGAGAACAGACATATAGTTTTTTTTTTTTTAACTCAGAGAAGTATACGTCTAAAAATAATCTTCATCCATTATAACTGAGTATGCTGTAGGCAGTGAGGACTAATATTAAAATATAATAGTTCTAGTCAGAATTAATGATTTATATCGACAAACATACAATAACAATTACTGAAGTGAATGTGAGGCTTAAAACAATTGTGTTCCACTGACCTCATCCGTCAATACCTCGCTGGGGCTAATAACACAGGTTCTCAGCCTGCTTTTTATTCAGGAATCAGCCATGACTGACATACGCCACACCAACACACCAATTCACTCTATACTACGAGTTCCAGTCAGTCATAGCTTGTTATTTTATCCCAAAATGCTACACGGCAACATAATGTTTGCTATCACTGAATGCTTTCCTAGTACCTCCAATACTGTGGTACACAGGACAGCAGTTTCTCATAAAATAATCGTGGCTTACGCACCAACTCCCTACCTCTTCTGCCTCTACACAAACATTCTACTTATGTATTTCTCTTTGCTTTCTTTTTATAATGTATAGTCATCCTTCATAAATCCAGTTAATTCTTCTTCCGTCATCATAGGTGAAGAGAAAAGCAGAAAAAGAGATATGGAGAATCAGATATGAAAGAAAAGTAAGAAGAGTCTGTTAAAAAATTGAATGTTATGGTCATGGGTCGCCAGGAATATTCATTTAATGATACAATTTCATCTATTTCGAAATGATGGAACTGTCGCCACCAGCAATCAAGAAAACGCTGACTTGCAGACCACTTCGCTGCCAAGATGCGAGTTTCGGATCCAGATAGTCAACCTCCAAGGATAGCTGCAAGAACTTTATCAAAGTTGTCGGATTTGACAATAAGACTGGAAGGCGTATATGTCATCTTTACAAATTTCTGACCATAGAAGCCGTGGGGCCGGAGAAAAGGAAACCTAGATTGCTGCCAGAATGTGCTGACTAGCTAGCAATGCCTCTTACTCATACTTACCAACTCTGTCACATGGCAAATAATCCACTTCGTGGGAAAAAAGGTCAGATGTAATCAGATTTCACGAAAGGAAGAGCTGAGCGGTGGCTGAAAACCTTAGGCCTGTGTATAGGGGATGACCCTCACTGGTAAAACTCTCGAGATAATAATTTCACAATAAAGTACACTATTCCTTTAATATCTCGTCTGTACGATAGTCAATGTGGTTTCAACAAAGAACATTATGCGGCGTCTGTACGATGTTACACTAGACACTGGATGACTCAAAGATAATTTATGTAGTTGCTCACGACATTACTACTTATACGGACCGAGACTGCTAACTGAACCAGCGACCATTACGCGAACCAACTACTTTTAACCGAAGCAATGATCGCTACCCGAACCGACAACCATTATCATATATTAACGGCACTCAAATGACATCTGGATGAATAAGACATGTGCAGCACTTGCTTGTCTTCAAAGATACCCATGTGTTATACACATAAATCCCGCACATACGAGAAATAAACTTATGACTACGTTTCGGGACTTTGACCATTAACTAGTTACACGCTAACACGCGTGTGTTAGTCTGTGACTAGTTAATAGTTTAAGTCGGACTGAAACGTCGACATAAACTGCTTTCTCCTATTAGCGGGATATTTGTGTATTGTCCCAGTCACGGTATTGCGCCTTTTGCACCTGTGTTGCACCTGTGTTCCACCTGTGTTGCATCTCTGCCTTATACATCGACGACCGTTAACCATACCAACGGCTGTTAACTGAACCAACAACCGTTAACTAAATTAATGACAGTCAACCGAACCAGTGACTTTCAACTGAATCAAAACTATTTTTGAATCACCATGATTTTAAGAGTCTGATCGACAAACTGCTTCCACAAACCAAATAATACTGAGACCCAAAAAAACTTAGCTTTCGAAACAAGTTTTAAAATTTAAGTTAGAAGCATGAAGGAAAAATACTAAAGAGTTGTAATCAAGGTCGAAATTATTATTATTATTATTATTACTACTACTACTACTACTAATATTATTCATGGGTAAGCGCTAAACCGGTAAGGGACATAAAGTTCTAGGGGAATGGAAACCAATCAGTTTCCATCCAGGAAATTATTAAAATTATTTCCTGGTTTTTACAAAAGTAAAATAAGATCACAGTAAACAGGTAATATCACAATATACAGAACAACCACTGTGAAAAAAATAGTGAAATTCCAAGCTCTTTCGTGACTTCTCACATTATCAAGGAACTATATGTTCGTTGAACAATATAGTTCCTTGATAATGTGAGAAGTCCCGAAAGCGCTTGGAATTTCACTATTGTTTCACAGTGGTTGTTCTACACACACACATATAATATATATATATATATATATATATATATATATATATATATATATATATATATATATATATATATATATATATATATATATATATATATATAATGATGATAATAATAATAATAATAATAATAATAATAATAATAATAATAATAAATCACTTTGACGCCGAGAAACAACGCGCAAATACTGGTGACAGTCACGCATCAAATTTACTTTCAAATTCAAAGTGAAAGAAGGAGTGAAGCAGTGCCTAATGGTGCCCTTGTGTCTTCCTAGGTGACACGTGTCCTTGTTACCTCCTGTGTAGTGCCAGGCATGGCTCTCTTTCTTTCTCTCTCTCTCTCTCTCTCTCTCTCTCTCTCTCTCACACTGGCTCGAGAATTTAGATAAAAAGTTTCAAAAATATAATGATGAACTTTAAGAGGAAAATTATTTTAATAAAAACAGAAGAAGAAAGATGAAGGTAATGGTGACCAGATGACGACGCGACAGTTAACACAGTACATAATGTATATATAAAATTTGTATAGAAAAATGTAGCGACAGGATGCCCTCAGGACCATACTTGTAATACAATATTAGTGAAAGAGAGAAGGAAAGGGAAAGAGAAATTATTTATATATATATATATATATATATATATATATATATATATATATATATATATATATATATATATATATATATATATATATATGCAAAACAACCACTGTGAAAGAATAGAGAAGTTCAAAGCGCTTTCGTGACTACTCACATTATCAAGGAACAATGGAAGTAAAGCATCAAAGGAAGGTATACAAAGGGGTAGCCCACACCTCACTATCAGATCCCACAACAACGAAACACCTGACGCGAGACAACAGGCCCGCCGGCCGAACTAGACAGGTCCTTCATACAACCCACCAACAAACTATTCTACCCAAGAAATAAGAAATTTAAAAAATTATTATTTGTCCAATGTATTATTAAATTCTTCCAAAATTCTATTAATTATAAATGGATCTAATTTATATAAACCAAAGGAAATATTCATATTATTCTCAAAACTGCTTTTTATGAAACAAGATTCAATTATATTCCTGTCGACCATAGACTTGCTTGATACTACTTTCTCAACTTTTCGAAAATCAATTGGTTGGAAAATCTCTTACATGAATAAATAGAGCATTGGAATCTTGTCCAGTTCTAATGCTATATTTATGCTGTTTTAATCTTAATTCGAGATTTTTACCAGTTTGACCGTAATAAACTTCATCGCAAATTTTACAAGGAATCTTATAGACACATCCGTCAGCATTTTGGGGGGAATTCTTTATCAAAAGTTTTTGTACTGTATCAAGATTTTTGAATACAACTTTAATATTAAAAGTCTTAAGAAGAGAAGGCATATCAACCAAGTTTTCATGGTAAGGGAGAACCAACATATTTTAAGTTGAATAAGGCTGGTTGTCCCTTTTTGGATTGTAAAAAGTATTTCTAGCAACTTTAAAAGATTTATCAATTACATTTCTTGGGTATTTCAAATCATTACCTATTT